>NC_092420.1:226418-383061 GCF_040894005.1 Engystomops pustulosus
TGGGGTCTTGTCCGGGGGCTGTTCTGCGGTGTGGTCTGGGGTCTGGTCTGCGGTCTGGTCCGGGGGCTAGTCTGCGGTCTGGTCCGGGGGCTAGTCTGCGGTCTGGTCCGGGGGCTGGTCTGCGGTCTGGTGCGGGGTCTGGTCTGCGGTCTGGTGCGGGGTCTGGTCTGCGGTCTGGTCCGGGGGCTGGTCTGCGGTCTGGTCCGGTGGCTGGTCTGCGGTCTGGTCCGGGGGCTGGTGCGGGGTCCGGTCTGCGGTCTGGTCCGGGGGCTGGGGTCTGGTCCGGGGTCCGGTCTGAGGTCTGGTCCGGGGTCTGGTCTGCGGTCTGGTCCGGGGGCTGGTCTGGGGGCTGGTCTGCGGTCTGGTGCGGAGGCTGGTCTGGGGGCTGGGGTCTGGTCCGAGGTCCGGTCTGCGGTCTGGTCCGGGGTCCGGTCTGGGGTCTGGTCTGCGGTCTGGTGCGGGGGCTGGTCTGCGGTCTGGTCTGGGGGCTGGGGTCTGGTCCGGGGTCCGGTCTGTGGTCTGGTCCGGGGTCCGGTCTGCGGTCTGGTCCGGGGTCCGGTCTGCGGTCTGGTGCGGGGGCTGGGGTCTGGTCCGGGGTCCGGTCTGTGGTCTGGTCCGGGGTCCGGTCTGCGGTCTGGTCCGAGGGCTGGTCTGCGGTCTGGTCCGGGGGCTGGTCTGCGGTCTGGTCCGGGGGCTGCTGCGGGGTCCGGTCTGCGGTCTGGTCCGGGGGCTGGGGTCTGGTCCGGGGTCCGGTCTGAGGTCTGGTCCGGGGTCTGGTCTGCGGTCTGGTCCGGGGGCTGGTCTGCGGTCTGGTGCGGGGTCTGGTCTGCGGTCTGGTGCGGGGTCTGGTCTGCGGTCTGGTCCGGGGGCTGGTCTGCGGTCTGGTCCGGGGGCTGGTGCGGGGTCCGGTCTGCGGTCTGGTCCGGGGGCTGGGGTCTGGTCCGGGGTCCGGTCTGAGGTCTGGTCCGGGGTCTGGTCTGCGGTCTGGTCCGGGGGCTGGTCTGCGGTCTGGTGCGGGGTCTGGTCTGCGGTCTGGTGCGGGGTCTGGTCTGCGGTCTGGTCCGGGGGCTGGTCTGCGGTCTGGTCCGGGGGCTGGTCTGCGGTCTGGTCCGGGGGCTGGTCTGGGGGCTGGTCTGCGGTCTGGTGCGGAGGCTGGTCTGGGGGCTGGGGTCTGGTCCGGGGTCCGGTCTGGTCCGAGGTCCGGTCTGCGGTCTGGTCCGGGGTCCGGTCTGGGGTCTGGTCTGCGGTCTGGTGCGGGGGCTGGTCTGCGGTCTGGTCTGGGGGCTGGGGTCTGGTCCGGGGTCCGGTCTGTGGTCTGGTCCGGGGTCCGGTCTGCGGTCTGGTCCGGGGTCCGGTCTGCGGTCTGGTGCGGGGGCTGGTCTGCGGTCTGGTCTGGGGGCTGGGGTCTGGTCCGGGGTCCGGTCTGTGGTCTGGTCCGGGGTCCGGTCTGGGGTCTGGTCCGGGGGCTGGTCTGCGGTCTGGTCCGGGGGATAGTCTGCGGTCTGGTGCAGGGTCTGGTCTGCGGTCTGGTGCGGGGGCTGGTCTGAGGTCTGGTCCGGGGGCTGGTCTGAGGTCTGGTCCGGGGGCTGGTCTGAGGTCTGGTCCGGGGGCTGGTCTGTGGTCTGGTCCGGGGGCTGGTCTGCGGTCTGGTCCGGGGGCTGGTCTGCGGTCTGGTGCGGGGGCTGGTCTGCGGTTTGGTCCGGGGGCTGGTCTGCGGTCTGGTCCGTGGGCTGGTCTGCGGTCTGGTCTGGGGGCTGGGGTCTGGTCCGGGGTCCGGTCTGTGGTCTGGTCCGGTCCGCGGTCTGGTCCGGGGTCCGGTCTGGGGTCTGGTCTGGGGGCTGGGGTCTGGTCCGGGGTCCGGTCTGTGGTCTGGTCCGGTCTGCGGTCTGGTCCGGGGTCCGCTCTGGGGTCTGGTCTGCGGTCTGGTGCGGGGGCTGGTCTGCGGTCTGGTCTGGGGGCTGTGGTCTGGTCCGGGGTCTGGTCCAGGTCCGGTCTGCGGTCTGGTCCGGGGTCCGGTCTGCGGTCTGGTCCTGGGTCCGGTCTGCGGTCTGGTCCGGGGTCCGGTCTGCGTTCTGGTCCGGGGTCCGGTCTGCGTTCTGGTCCGGGGTCCGGTCTGCGGTCCGGGGGCTGGGGTCTGGTTCGGGGTCTAGTCTGTGGTCTGGTTCGGGGTCTGGGCTGGGGTCTGGTTCGGGGTCCGGTCTGCGGTCTGGTCCGAGGTCCGGTCTGCGGTCTGGTCTGGGGTCCGGTCTGGGGTCTGGTCTGTGGTCTGGTGAGGGGGCTGGTCTGCGGTCTGGTCCGGGGTCCGGTCTGGGGTCTGGTCTGTGGTCTGGTGCGGGGGCTGGTCTGCGGTCTGGTCCGGGGTCCGGTCTGCGGTCTGGTCCGGGGTCCGGTCTGTGGTCTGGTCCGGTCTGTGGTCTGGTGCGGGGTCCGGTCTGCGGTCTGGTGCGGGGTCCGGTCTGCGGTCTGGTGCGGGGGCTGGTCTGGGGTCTGGTCTGTGGTCTGGTGCGGGGGCTGGTCTGCGGTCTGGTCCGGGGTCCGGGGGCTGGGGTCTGGTCCGGGGTCCAGTCTGTGGTCTGGGGTCCGGTCTGTGGTCTGGTCCGGGTCCGGTCTGCGGTCTGGTCCGAGGTCCGGTCTGCGGTCTGGTCCGGGGTCCGGTCTGGGGTCTGGTCTGTGGTCTGGTGCGGGGGCTGGTCTGCGGTCCGGTTTGGGGTCCGGTCTGTGGTCTGGTCTGTGGTCTGGTGCGGGGGCTGGTCTGCGGTCTGGTCCGGGGTCCGGTCTGCGGTCTGGTCCGGGGTCCGGTCTGCAGTCTGGTCCGGGGTCCGGTCTGCGGTCTGGTGCGGGGTCCGGTCTGCGGTCTGGTGCGGGGTCCGGTCTGCGGTCTGGTCCGGGGGCTGGACTGCGGTCTGGTCCAGGGTCTGGGGTCTGGTTCGGGGTCTGGTCTGTGGTCTGGTTCGGGGTCTGGTCTGTGGTCTGGTTCGGGGTCTGGTCTGTGGTCTGGGGTCTGGTCCGGGGGCTGGGGGCTGGTCTGCGGTCTGGCCCGGGGGCTGGTGCGGGGGCTGGTCTGCGGTCTGGTCCGGGGGCTGTGGTCTGGTCCGGGGTCCGGTCTGAGGTCTGGTCTGCGGTCTGGTCCGGGGGCTGGTCTGCGGTCTGGTCCGGGGGCTGGTCTGCGGTCTGGTCCGGGGGCTGGTCTGCGGTCTGGTCCGGGGGCTGGTCTGCGGTCTGGTCTGCGGTCTGGTCTGCGGTCTGGTCTGGGGGCTGGTCTGCGGTCTGGTGCGGGGGCTGGTCTGCGGTCTGGGGGCTGGGGTCTGGTCCGGTCTGAGGTCTGGTCTGCGGTCTGGTCCGGGGGCTGGTCTGCGGTCTGGTCCGGGGGCTGGTCTGCGGTCTGGTCCGGCGGCTGGTCTGCGGTCTGGTGCGGGGGCTGGTCTGCGGTCTGGTGCGGGGGCTGGTCTGCGGTCTGGTCCAGGGGCTGGTCTGTGGTTTGGTCCGGCGGTCTGGTCTGGGGGCTGGTCTGCGGGCTGGTCTGGGGGCTGGTCTGCGGTCTGGTCTGCGGTCTGGTCTGTGGTCTGGTCTGGGGGCTGGTCTGCGGTCTGGTGCGGGGGCTGGTCTGCGGTCTGGGGGCTGAGGTCTGGTCTGGGGTCCGGTCTGAGGTCTGGTCTGCGGTCTGGTCCGGGGGCTGGTCTGCGGTCTGGTCCGGGGGCTGGTCTGCGGTCTGGTCCGGGGGCTGGGGTCTGGTGCGGGGGCTGGTCTGCGGTCTGGTGCGGGGGCTGGTCTGCGGTCTGGTCCGGGGGCTGGTCTGCGGTCTGGTCCAGGGGCTGGTCTGTGGTTTGGTCCGGCGGCTGGTCTGGGGTCTGGTCTGCGGTCTGGTCTGGGGGCTGGTCTGCGGTCTGGTGCGGGGGCTGGTCTGCGGTCTGATCCGGGGGCTGTGGTCTGGTTCGGGGGCTGTGGTCTGGTCCGGGGGCTGTGGTCTGGTCCGGGGGCTGGTCTGTGGTCTGGTCCGGGGGCTGGTCAGCGGTCTGGTCTGGGGTCTGGTCAGCTGTCTGGTCCGGGGTCCGGTCTGGGGTCTGGCCTGCGGTCTGGTCTGGGGGCTGGGGTCTGGTCCGGTCTGTGGTTTGGTCCGGGGTCCGGTCTGCGGTCTGGTGCGGGGTCCGGTCTGCGGTCTGGTGCGGGGGCTGGTCTGCAGACTGGGCTGGGGTCTGGTCCGGGGGCTGGTCTGCGGTCTGGTCCGGGGGCTAGTCTGTGGTCTGGTGCGGGGTCTGGTCTGCGGTCTGGTGCGGGGTCTGGGCTGCGGTCTGGTGCGGGGTCTGGTCTGCGGTCTGGTCTGGGGGCTGGTCCGGGGTCCGGTCTGAGGTCTGGTCCGGGGCTGGTCTGCGGTCTGGTCCGGGGGCTGGTCTGCGGTCTGGTCCGGGGGCTGGTCTGCGGTCTGGTCCGGGGGCTGGTCTGCGGTCTGGTCCGGGGGCTGGTCTGCGGTCTGGTCCGGGGGCTGGTCTGCGGTCTGGTCCGGGGGCTGGTCTGCGGTCTGGTCTGGGGGCTGGTCTGCGGTCTGGTGCGGGGGCTGGTCTGGGGGCTGGGGTCTGGTCCGGTCTGTGGTCTGGTCCGGGGGCTGGTCTGCGGTCTGGTCCGGGGTCCGGTCTGGGGTCTGGTCTGCGGTCTGTTGCGGGGGCTGGTCTGCTGTCTGGTCTGGGGGCTGGTCTGTGGTCTGGTCTGCGGTCTGGTCCGGGGGCTGGTCTGCGGTCTGGTCCGGGGTCCGGTCTGCGGTCTAGTGCAGGGGCTGGGGCTGGTCTGCGGTCTGGTGCGGGGGCTGGTCTGCGGTCTGGTCCGGGGACTGGTCTGTGGTCTGGTCTGCGGTCTGGTCCGGGGGCTGGTCCGCGGTCTGGTCCGGGGGCTGGTCTGCGGTCTGGTCCGGGGGCTGGTCTGCGGTCTGGGGGCTGGTCTGCGGTCTGGTCCGGGGGCTGGTCTGCGGTCTGGTCCGGGGGCTGGTCTGTGGTCTGGTCTGGGGGCTGGGGTCTGGTCCGGGGTCCGGTCTGTGGTCTGGTTCGGGTCCGGTCTGCGGTCTGGTCCGGGGTCCGGTCTGCGGTCTGGTCCGGGGTCCAGTCTGCGCTCTGGTCCGGGGTCCAGTCTGGGGTCTGGTCTGCGGTCTGGTGCGGGGGCTTGTCTGCGGTCTGGTGCGGGGGCTTTTCTGCGGTCTGGTCTGGGGGCTGGGGTCTGGTTCGGGGTTTGGTCTGTGGTCTGGTTCGGGGTCTGGTCCGGGGGCTGGTCTGTGGTCTGGTTCGGGTCTGGTCTGCGGTCTGGTCTGCGGTCTGGTCCAGGGGCTGGTCTGCGGTCTAGTCCGGGGGCTGGTCTGCGGTCTGGTCCGGGGGCTGTTCTGCGGTCTGGTCCGGGGGCTGTTCTGCGGTCTGGTCCGGCGGCTGGTCTGCGGTCTGGTCCGGGGGGCTGGTCTGCGGTCTGGTGCGGGGGCTGGTCTGCGGTCTGGTGCGGGGGCTGGTCTGCGGTCTGGTCCAGGGGCTGGTCTGTGGTTTGGTCCGGCGGCTGGTCTGGGGTCTGATCTGCGGTCTGGTCTGGGGGCTGGTCTGCGGTCTGGTCTGCGGTCTGGTGCGGGGGCTGGTCTGGGGGCTGGGGTCTGGTCTGGGGTCCGGTCTGAGGTCTGGTCTGCGGTCTGGTCCGGGGGCTGGTCTGCGGTCTGGTCTGGGGGCTGGGGTCTGGTCCGGGGTCCGGTCTGCGGTCTGGTCTGTTGTCTGGTCCGGGGGCTGGTCTGCGGTCTGGACCGGGGGCTGGTCTGCGGTCTGGTCCGGCGGCTGGTCTGCGGTCTGGTGCAGGGGCTGGTCTGCGGTCTGGTGCAGGGGCTGGTCTGCGGTCTGGTCCAGGGGCTGGTCTGCGGTTTGGTCCGGCGGTCTGGTCTGGGGGCTGGTCTGCGGGCTGGTCTGGGGGCTGGTCTGCGGTCTGGTCTGCGGTCTGGTCTGGGGGCTGGTCTGCGGTCTGGTGCGGGGGCTGGTCTGCGGTCTGGGGGCTGGGGTCTGGTCTGGGGTCCGGTCTGAGGTCTGGTCTGCGGTCTGGTCCGGGGGCTGGTCTGCGGTCTGGTCCGGGGGCTGGTCTGCGGTCTGGTCTGGGGGCTGGGGTCTGGTCCGGGGTCCGGTCTGCGGTCTGGTGCGGGGGCTGGTCTGCGGTCTGGTGCGGGGGCTGGTCTGCGGTCTGGTCCAGGGGCTGGTCTGTGGTTTGGTCCGGCGGCTGGTCTGGGGTCTGGTCTGCGGTCTGGTCTGGGGGCTGGTCTGCGGTCTGGTGCGGGGGCTGGTCTGCGGTCTGGTCCGGGGGCTGTGGTCTGGTCCGGGGGCTGTGGTCTGGTCCTGGGGCTGTGGTCTGGTCCTGGGGCTGTGGTCTGGTCAGGGGGCTGTGGTCTGGTCCGGGGGCTGTGGTCTGGTCCGGGGGCTGTGGTCTGGTCCGGGGGCTGTGGTCTGGTCCGGGGGCTGGTCTGTGGTCTGTTTCGGGGGCTGGTCAGCGGTCTGGTCTGGGGTCTGGTCAGCTGTCTGGTCCGGGGTCCGGTCTGGGGTCTGGTCTGCGGTCTGGTCTGGGGGCTGGGGTCTGGTCCGGTCTGTGGTCTGGTCCGGGGTCCGGTCTGCGGTCTGGTGCGGGGTCCGGTCTGCGGTCTGGTGCAGGGTCCGGTCTGCGGTCTGGTGCGGGGGCTGGTCTGCAGACTGGGCTGGGGTCTGGTCCGGGGGCTGGTCTGCGGTCTGGTCCGGGGGCTAGTCTGTGGTCTGGTGCAGGGTCTGGTCTGCGGTCTGGTGCGGGGTCTGGGCTGCGGTCTGGTGCGGGGTCTGGTCTGCGGTCTGGTCTGGGGGCTGGTCCGGGGTCCGATCTGAGGTCTGGTCCGGGGTCTGGTCTGCGGTCTGGTCCGGGGCTGGTCTGCGGTCTGGTCCGGGGGCTGGTCTGCGGTCTGGTCCGGGGGCTGGTCTGCAGTCTGGTCCGGGGGCTGGTCTGGGGGCTGGGGTCTGGTCCGGTCTGTGGTCTGGTCCGGGGTCCGGTCTGCGGTCTGGTCCGGGGTCCGGTCTGGGGTCTGGTCTGCGGTCTGTTGCGGGGGCTGGTCTGCTGTCTGGTCTGGGGGCTGGTCTGTGGTCTGGTCTGCGGTCTGGTCCGGGGGCTGGTCTGCGGTCTGGTCCGGGGTCCGGTCTGCGGTCTAGTGCAGGGGCTGGGGCTGGTCTGCGGTCTGGTGCGGGGGCTGGTCTGCGGTCTGGTCCGGGGGCTGGTCTGTGGTCTGGTCTGCGGTCTGGTCCGGGGGCTGGTCTGCGGTCTGGTCCGGGGGCTGGTCTGCGGTCTGGTCCGGGGGCTGGTCTGTGGTCTGGTCTGGGGGCTGGGGTCTGGTCCGGGGTCCGGTCTGTGGTCTGGTTCGGGTCCGGTCTGCGGTCTGGTCCGGGGTCCGGTCTGCGGTCTGGTCCGGGGTCCAGTCTGCGCTCTGGTCCGGGGTCCGGTCTGGGGTCTGGTCTGCGGTCTGGTGCGGGGGCTTGTCTGCGGTCTGGTGCGGGGGCTTGTCTGCGGTCTGGTCTGGGGGCTGGGGTCTGGTTCGGGGTTTGGTCTGTGGTCTGGTCCGGGGGCTGGTCTGTGGTCTGGTTCGGGTCTGGTCTGCGGTCTGGTCTGCGGTCTGGTCCGGGGGCTGGTCTGCGGTCTAGTCCGGGGGCTGGTCTGCGGTCTGGTCCGGGGGCTGGTCTGCGGTCTGGTCCAGGGGCTGTTCTGCGGTCTGGTCCGGCGGCTGGTCTGCGGTCTGGTCCGGGGGCTGGTCTGCGGTCTGGTGCGGGGGCTGGTCTGCGGTCTGGTGCGGGGGCTGGTCTGCGGTCTGGTCCAGGGGCTGGTCTGTGGTTTGGTCCGGCGGCTGGTCTGGGGTCTGATCTGCGGTCTGGTCTGCGGTCTGGTCTGGGGGCTGGTCTGCGGTCTGGTCTGGGGGCTGGTCTGCGGTCTGGTGCGGGGGCTGGTCTGCGGTCTGGGGGCTGGGGTCTGGTCTGGGGTCCGGTCTGAGGTCTGGTCTGCGGTCTGGTCCGGGGGCTGGTCTGCGGTCTGGTGCGGGGGCTGGTCTGCGGTCTGGTGCGGGGGCTGGTCTGCGGTCTGGTCCAGGGGCTGGTCTGTGGTTTGGTCCGGCGGCTGGTCTGGGGTCTGGTCTGCGGTCTGGTGCGGGGGCTGGTCTGCGGTCTGGTCCGGGGGCTGGTGCGGGGGCTGGTCTGCGGTCTGGTCCGGGGGCTGTGGTCTGGTCCTGGGGCTGTGGTCTGGTCCGGGGGCTGTGGTCTGGTCCGGGGGCTGTGGTCTGGTCCGGGGGCTGTGGTCTGGTCCGGGGGCTGTGGTCTGGTCCGGGGGCTGGTCTGTGGTCTGTTTCGGGGGCTGGTCAGCGGTCTGGTCTGGGGGCTGGTCAGCGGTCTGGTCTGGGGTCTGGTCAGCGGTCTGGTCTGGGGTCTGGTCAGCTGTCTGGTCCGGGGTCCGGTCTGGGGTCTGGTCTGGGGGCTGGGGTCTGGTCCGGGGTCCGGTCTGTGGTCTGGTCCGGGGTCCGGTCTGCGGTCTGGTGCGGGGTCCGGTCTGCGGTCTGGTGTGGGGGCTGGTCTGCAGACTGGGCTGGGGTCTGGTCCGGGGGCTGGTCTGCGGTCTGGTCCAGGGGCTAGTCTGTGGTCTGGTGCAGGGTCTGGTCTGCGGTCTGGTGCGGGGTCTGGGCTGCGGTCTGGTGCGGGGTCTGGTCTGCGGTCTGGTCTGGGGGCTGGTCCGGGGTCCGGTCTGAGGTCTGGTCCGGGGTCTGGTCTGCGGTCTGGTCCGGGGCTGGCCTGCGGTCTGGTCCGGGGGCTGGTCTGCGGTCTGGTCCGGGGGCTGGTCTGCAGTCTGGTCCGGGGGCTGGTCTGCGGTCTGGTCTGGGGGCTGGTCTGCGGTCTGGTGCGGGGGCTGGTCTGGGGTCTGGTCCGGGGTCCGGTCTGTGGTCTGGTCCGGGGTCCGGTCTGTGGTCTGGTCCGGGGTCCGGTCTGCGGTCTGGTCCGGGGTCCGGTCTGGGGTCTGGTCTGCGGTCTGTTGCGGGGGCTGGTCTGCTGTCTCGTCTGGGGGCTGGGGTTTGGTCCGGGGTCCGGTCTGCGGTCTGGTGCAGGGGCTGGGGCTGGTCTGCGGTCTGGTGCGGGGGCTGGTCTGCGGTCTGGTCCGGGGACTGGTCTGTGGTCTGGTCTGCGGTCTGGTCCGGGGGCTGGTCTGCGGTCTGGTCCGGGGGCTGGTCTGCGGTCTGGTCCGGGGGCTGGTCTGCGGTCTGGTCCGGGGGCTGGTCTGCGGTCTGGTCTGGGGGCTGGTCTGCGGTCTGGTCCGGGGGCTGGTCTGCGGTCTGGTCCGGGGGCTGGTCTGCGGTCTGGTCTGGGGGCTGGGGTCTGGTCCGGGGTCCGGTCTGTGGTCTGGTTCGGGTCCGGTCTGCGGTCTGGTCCGGGGTCCAGTCTGCGCTCTGGTCCGGGGTCCGGACTGGGGTCTGGTCTGCGGTCTGGTGCGGGGGCTTGTCTGCGGTCTGGTCTGGGGGCTGGGGTCTGGTTCGGGGTTTGGTCTGTTGTCTGGTTCGGGGTCTGGTCCGGGGGCTGGTCTGTGGTCTGGTTCGGGTCTGGTCTGCGGTCTGGTCCGGGGGCTGGTCTGCGGGTCAGGTCTGCGGTCTGGTCCGGGGGCTGGTCTGTGGTCTGGTCCGGGGGCTGGTCTGTGGTCTGGTGCGGGGTCTGGTCCGGGGGCTGGTCTGTGGTCTGGTTCGGGGGCTGGTCCGTGGTCTGGTCCGGGGGCTGGTCTGCGGTCTGGTCTGGGGGCTGGTCTGCGGTCTGGTGCGGGGGCTGGGGTCTAGTCCGGTCTGTGGTCTGGTCCGGGGTCCGGACTGCGGTCTGGTCCGGGGTCCGGTCTGGGGTCTGGTCTGCGGTCTGTTGTGGGGGCTGGTCTGGGGGCTGGGGTTTGGTCCGGGGTCCGGTCTGCGGTCTGGTGCAGGGGCTGGGGCTGGTCTGCGGTCTGGTGCGGGGGCTGGTCTGCGGTCTGGTCCGGGGGCTGGTCTGTGGTCTGGTCTGCGGTCTGGTCCGGGGGCTGGTCTGCGGTCTGGTCCGGGGGCTGGTCTGCGGTCTGGTCCGGGGGCTGGTCTGCGGTCTGGTCTGGGGGCTGGTCTGCGGTCTGGTCCGGGGGCTGGTCTGCGGTCTGGTCCGGGGGCTGGTCTGCGGTCTGGTCTGGGGGCTGGGGTCTGGTCCGGGGTCCGGTCTGTGGTCTGGTTCGGGTCCGGTCTGGTCCGGGGTCCGGTCTGCGGTCTGGTCCGGGGTCCAGTCTGCGCTCTGGTCCGGGGTCCGGTCTGGGGTCTGGTCTGCGGTCTGGTGCGGGGGCTTGTCTGCGGTCTGGTCTGGGGGCTGGGGTCTGGTTCGGGGTTTGGTCTGTGGTCTGGTTCGGGGTCTGGTCCGGGGGCTGGTCTGTGGTCTGGTTCGGGTCTGGTCTGCGGTCTGGTCCGGGGGCTGGTCTGCGGGTCAGGTCTGCGGTCTGGTCCGGGGGCTGGTCTGTGGTCTGGTCCGGGGGCTGGTCTGTGGTCTGGTCCGGGGTCTGGTCCGGGGGCTGGTCTGTGGTCTGGTTCGGGGGCTGGTCTGTGGTCTGGTCCGGGGGCTGGTCTGGGGTCAGGTCTGCGGTCTGGTCCGGGGTTTGGTCTGCGGTCTGGTCCGGGGGCTGGTGCGGGGGCTGGTCTGCGGTCTGGTCCGGGGGCTGTGGTCTGGTCCGGGGGCTGTGGTCTGGTCCTGGGGCTGTGGTCTGGTCCGGGGGCTGTGGTCTGGTCCGGGGGCTGTGGTCTGGTCCGGGGGCTGTGGTCTGGTCCGGGGGCTGTGGTCTGGTCCGGGGGCTGGTCTGTGGTCTGTTTCGGGGGCTGGTCAGCGGTCTGGTCTGGGGTCTGGTCAGCGGTCTGGTCTGGGGTCTGGTCAGCGGTCTGGTCTGGGGTCTGGTGAGCTGTCTGGTCCGGGGTCCGGTCTGGGGTCTGGTCTGGGGGCTGGGGTCTGGTCCGGGGTCCGGTCTGTGGTCTGGTCCGGGGTCCGGTCTGCGGTCTGGTGCGGGGTCCGGTCTGCGGTCTGGTGCGGGGGCTGGTCTGCAGACTGGGCTGGGGTCTGGTCCGGGGGCTGGTCTGCGGTCTGGTCCGGGGGCTAGTCTGTGGTCTGGTGCAGGGTCTGGTCTGCGGTCTGGTGCGGGGTCTGGGCTGCGGTCTGGTTGGGGGTCCGGTCTGGTTGGGGGTCCGGTCTGCGGTCTGGTCTTGGGTCTGGTCTTGGGTCTGGTTGGGGGTCCGGTCTGCGGTCTGGTCTTGGGTCTGGTCTTGGGTCTGGTCTTGGGTCTGGTTGGGGGTCCGGTCTGCGGTCTGGTCTTGGGTCTGGTCTGGGGTCTGGTTGGGGGTCCGGTCTGCGGTCTGGTCCGGGGGCTGGTCTTGGGTCTGGTTGGGGGTCCGGTCTGCGGTCTGGTCTTGGGTCTGGTTGGGGGTCCGGTCTGCGGTCTGGTCTTGGGTCTGGTCCGGGGTCTGGGGTCTGGTCCGGGGTCTGGTCTGGGGTCCGGTCTGCGGTCTGGTGCGGGGGCTGGTCTGCAGACTGGGCTGGGGTCTGGTCCGGGGGCTGGTCTGCGGTCTGGTCCGGGGGCTAGTCTGTGGTCTGGTGCAGGGTCTGGTCTGCGGTCTGGTGCGGGGTCTGGGCTGCGGTCTGGTGCGGGGTCTGGTCTGCGGTCTGGTCTGGGGGCTGGTCTGGGGGCTGGTCCGGGGTCCGGTCTGAGGTCCGGTCTGCGGTCTGGTCCGGGGCTGGCCTGCGGTCTGGTCTGGGGGCTGGTCTGCGGTCTGGTCCGGGGTCTGATCTGTGGTCTAGTCCGGGGGCTGGTCTGCGGTCTGGTCCGGGGGCTGGTCTGCGGTCTGGTCCGGGGGCTGTTCTGCGGTCTGGTCCGGCGGCTGGTCTGCGGTCTGGTCCGGGGGCTGGTCTGCGGTCTGGTCCGGGGGCTGGTCTGCGGTCTGGTGCGGGGGCTGGTCTGCGGTCTGGTCCAGGGGCTGGTCTGTGGTTTGGTCCGGCGGCTGGTCTGGGGTCTGATCTGCGGTCTGGTCTGGGGGCTGGTCTGCGGTCTGGTCTGGGGGCTGGTCTGCGGTCTGGTGCGGGGGCTGGTCTGCGGTCTGGGGGCTGGGGTCTGGTCTGGGGTCCGGTCTGAGGTCTGGTCTGCGGTCTGGTCCGGGGGCTGGTCTGCGGTCTGGTCCGGGGGCTGGTCTGCGGTCTGGTCTGGGGGCTGGGGTCTGGTCCGGGGTCCGGTCTGCGGTCTGGTGCGGGGGCTGGTCTGCGGTCTGGTGCGGGGGCTGGTCTGCGGTCTGGTGCGGGGGCTGGTCTGCGGTCTGGTCCAGGGGCTGGTCTGTGGTTTGGTCCGGCGGCTGGTCTGGGGTCTGGTCTGCGGTCTGGTGCGGGGGCTGGTCTGCGGTCTGGTCCGGGGGCTGGTGCGGGGGCTGCTCTGCGGTCTGGTCCGGGGGCTGTGGTCTGGTCCTGGGGCTGTGGTCTGGTCCGGGGGCTGTGGTCTGGTCCGGGGGCTGTGGTCTGGTCCGGGGGCTGTGGTCTGGTCCGGGGGCTGTGGTCTGGTCCGGGGGCTGGTCTGTGGTCTGTTTCGGGGGCTGGTCAGCGGTCTGGTCTGGGGGCTGGTCAGCGGTCTGGTCTGGGGTCTGGTCAGCGGTCTGGTCTGGGGTCTGGTCAGCTGTCTGGTCCGGGGTCCGGTCTGGGGTCTGGTCTGGGGGCTGGGGTCTGGTCCGGGGTCCGGTCTGTGGTCTGGTCCGGGGTCCGGTCTGCGGTCTGGTGCGGGGTCCGGTCTGCGGTCTGGTGTGGGGGCTGGTCTGCAGACTGGGCTGGGGTCTGGTCCGGGGGCTGGTCTGCGGTCTGGTCCGGGGGCTAGTCTGTGGTCTGGTGCAGGGTCTGGTCTGCGGTCTGGTGCGGGGTCTGGGCTGCGGTCTGGTGCGGGGTCTGGTCTGCGGTCTGGTCTGGGGGCTGGTCCGGGGTCCGGTCTGAGGTCTGGTCCGGGGTCTGGTCTGCGGTCTGGTCCGGGGCTGGCCTGCGGTCTGGTCCGGGGGCTGGTCTGCGGTCTGGTCCGGGGGCTGGTCTGCAGTCTGGTCCGGGGGCTGGTCTGCGGTCTGGTCTGGGGGCTGGTCTGCGGTCTGGTGCGGGGGCTGGTCTGGGGTCTGGGGTCTGGTCCGGTCTGTGGTCTGGTCCGGGGTCCGGTCTGTGGTCTGGTCCGGGGTCCGGTCTGCGGTCTGGTCCGGGGTCCGGTCTGGGGTCTGGTCTGCGGTCTGTTGCGGCGGCTGGTCTGCTGTCTCGTCTGGGGGCTGGGGTTTGGTCCGGGGTCCGGTCTGCGGTCTGGTGCAGGGGCTGGGGCTGGTCTGCGGTCTGGTGCGGGGGCTGGTCTGCGGTCTGGTGCGGGGGCTGGTCTGCGGTCTGGTCCGGGGACTGGTCTGTGGTCTGGTCTGCGGTCTGGTCCGGGGGCTGGTCTGCGGTCTGGTCCGGGGGCTGGTCTGCGGTCTGGTCCGGGGGCTGGTGTGCGGTCTGGTCCGGGGGCTGGTCTGCGGTCTGGTCTGGGGGCTGGTCTGCGGTCTGGTCCGGGGGCTGGTCTGCGGTCTGGTCCGGGGGCTGGTCTGCGGTCTGGTCTGGGGGCTGGGGTCTGGTCCGGGGTCCGGTCTGTGGTCTGGTTCGGGTCCGGTCTGCGGTCTGGTCCGGGGTCCAGTCTGCGCTCTGGTCCGGGGTCCGGACTGGGGTCTGGTCTGCGGTCTGGTGCGGGGGCTTGTCTGCGGTCTGGTCTGGGGGCTGGGGTCTGGTTCGGGGTTTGGTCTGTTGTCTGGTTCGGGGTCTGGTCCGGGGGCTGGTCTGTGGTCTGGTTCGGGTCTGGTCTGCGGTCTGGTCCGGGGGCTGGTCTGCGGGTCAGGTCTGCGGTCTGGTCCGGGGGCTGGTCTGTGGTCTGGTCCGGGGGCTGGTCTGTGGTCTGGTGCGGGGTCTGGTCCGGGGGCTGGTCTGTGGTCTGGTTCGGGGGCTGGTCCGTGGTCTGGTCCGGGGGCTGGTCTGCGGTCTGGTCTGGGGGCTGGTCTGCGGTCTGGTGCGGGGGCTGGGGTCTAGTCCGGTCTGTGGTCTGGTCCGGGGTCCGGTCTGCGGTCTGGTCCGGGGTCCGGTCTGGGGTCTGGTCTGCGGTCTGTTGTGGGGGCTGGTCTGGGGGCTGGGGTTTGGTCCGGGGTCCGGTCTGCGGTCTGGTGCAGGGGCTGGGGCTGGTCTGCGGTCTGGTGCGGGGGCTGGTCTGCGGTCTGGTCCGGGGGCTGGTCTGCGGTCTGGTCCGGGGGCTGGTCTGCGGTCTGGTCCGGGGGCTGGTCTGCGGTCTGGTCTGGGGGCTGGTCTGCGGTCTGGTCCGGGGGCTGGTCTGCGGTCTGGTCCGGGGGCTGGTCTGCGGTCTGGTCTGGGGGCTGGGGTCTGGTCCGGGGTCCGGTCTGTGGTCTGGTTCGGGTCCGGTCTGGTCCGGGGTCCGGTCTGCGGTCTGGTCCGGGGTCCAGTCTGCGCTCTGGTCCGGGGTCCGGTCTGGGGTCTGGTCTGCGGTCTGGTGCGGGGGCTTGTCTGCGGTCTGGTCTGGGGGCTGGGGTCTGGTTCGGGGTTTGGTCTGTGGTCTGGTTCGGGGTCTGGTCCGGGGGCTGGTCTGTGGTCTGGTTCGGGTCTGGTCTGCGGTCTGGTCCGGGGGCTGGTCTGCGGGTCAGGTCTGCGGTCTGGTCCGGGGGCTGGTCTGTGGTCTGGTCCGGGGGCTGGTCTGTGGTCTGGTCCGGGGTCTGGTCCGGGGGCTGGTCTGTGGTCTGGTTCGGGGGCTGGTCTGTGGTCTGGTCCGGGGGCTGGTCTGGGGTCAGGTCTGCGGTCTGGTCCGGGGTTTGGTCTGCGGTCTGGTCCGGGGGCTGGTGCGGGGGCTGGTCTGCGGTCTGGTCCGGGGGCTGTGGTCTGGTCCGGGGGCTGTGGTCTGGTCCGGGGGCTGTGGTCTGGTCCGGGGGCTGTGGTCTGGTCCGGGGGCTGTGGTCTGGTCCTGGGGCTGTGGTCTGGTCCGGGGGCTGTGGTCTGGTCCGGGGGCTGTGGTCTGGTCCGGGGGCTGGTCTGTGGTCTGGTCCGGGGGCTGGTCTGTGGTCTGTTTCGGGGGCTGGTCAGCGGTCTGGTCTGGGGTCTGGTCAGCGGTCTGGTCTGGGGTCTGGTCAGCGGTCTGGTCTGGGGTCTGGTGAGCTGTCTGGTCCGGGGTCCGGTCTGGGGTCTGGTCTGGGGGCTGGGGTCTGGTCCGGGGTCCGGTCTGTGGTCTGGTCCGGGGTCCGGTCTGCGGTCTGGTGCGGGGTCCGGTCTGCGGTCTGGTGCGGGGTCCGGTCTGCGGTCTGGTGCGGGGGCTGGTCTGCAGACTGGGCTGGGGTCTGGTCCGGGGGCTGGTCTGCGGTCTGGTCCGGGGGCTAGTCTGTGGTCTGGTGCAGGGTCTGGTCTGCGGTCTGGTGCGGGGTCTGGGCTGCGGTCTGGTTGGGGGTCCGGTCTGGTTGGGGGTCCGGGGTCTGGTTGGGGGTCCGGTCTGCGGTCTGGTCTTGGGTCTGGTCTTGGGTCTGGTTGGGGGTCCGGTCTGCGGTCTGGTCTTGGGTCTGGTCTTGGGTCTGGTCTTGGGTCTGGTTGGGGGTCCGGTCTGCGGTCTGGTCTTGGGTCTGGTCTGGGGTCTGGTTGGGGGTCCGGTCTGCGGTCTGGTCCGGGGGCTGGTCTTGGGTCTGGTTGGGGGTCCGGTCTGCGGTCTGGTCTTGGGTCTGGTTGGGGGTCCGGTCTGCGGTCTGGTCTTGGGTCTGGTCCGGGGTCTGGGGTCTGGTCCGGGGTCTGGTCTGGGGTCCGGTCTGCGGTCTGGTGCGGGGGCTGGTCTGCAGACTGGGCTGGGGTCTGGTCCGGGGGCTGGTCTGCGGTCTGGTCCGGGGGCTAGTCTGTGGTCTGGTGCAGGGTCTGGTCTGCGGTCTGGTGCGGGGTCTGGGCTGCGGTCTGGTCTGGGGGCTGGTCCGGGGTCCGGTCTGAGGTCTGGTCCGGGGTCCGGTCTGCGGTCTGGTCCGGGGCTGGCCTGCGGTCTGGTCTGGGGGCTGGTCTGCGGTCTGGTCCGGGGTCTGATCTGCGGTCTGGTCCGGCGGCTGGTCCGGGGGCTGGTCTGCGGTCTGGTCTTGGGTCTGGTGCGGGGGCTGGTCTGCGGTCTGGTCTGCGGTCTGGTCTTGGGTCTGGTTGGGGGTCCGGTCTGCGGTCTGGTCTTGGGTCTGGTTGGGGGTCCGGTCTGCGGTCTGGTCTTGGGTCTGGTGCGGGGGCTGGTCTGCGGTCTGGTCTGCGGTCTGGTTGGGGGTCCGGTCTGGTTGGGGGTCCGGTCTGCGGTCTGGTCTGCGGTCTGGTTCGGGGTTTGGTCTGGGGTCTGGTCTTGGGTCTGGTCTTGGGTCTGGTTGGGGGTCCGGTCTTGGGTTCGGTCTTGGGTCTGGTCTTGGGTCTGGTTGGGGGTCCGGTTGGGGGTCCGGTGCGGGGACTGGTCTGCGGTCTGGTCCGGGGTCCGGTCTGCGGTCTGGTCCGGGGTCTGGTCCGGGGTCTGGTCTTGGGTCTGGTCTTGGGTCTGGTCTTGGGTCTGGTGCGGGGGCTGGTCTGCGGTCTGGTCCAGGGGCTGGTCTGCGGTCTGGTCCGGGGGCTGGTCTTGGGTCTGGTTGGGGGTCCGGTCTGCGGTCTGGTTGGGGGTCCGGTCTGGTTGGGGGTCTGGTCTGCGTTCTGGTCTGCGTTCTGGTCTGCGTTCTGGTCTGCGGTCTGGTCTGCGGTCTGGTCTGCGGTCTGGTCTGCGGTCTGGTCCGGGGTCTGGTCTTGGGTCTGGTTGGGGGTCCGGTCTGCGGTCTGGTCCAGGGGCTGGTCTTGGGTCTGGTTGGGGGGCTGGTCTGCGGTCTGGTCCGGGGGTTGGTCTTGGGTCTGGTTGGGGGGCTGGTCTGCGGTCTGGTCCGGGGGCTGGTCTTGGGTCTGGTTGGGGGTCTGGTCCGGGGGCTGGTCTTGGGTCTGGTTGGGGGTCCGGTCTGCGGTCTGGTCCGGGGTCTGGTCTTGGGTCTGGTTGGGGGTCCGGTCTGCGGTCTGGTCTTGGGTCTGGTCTTGGGTCTGGTTGGGGGTCCGGTCTGCGGTCTGGTCCGGGGGCTGGTCTTGGGTCTGGTTGGGGGTCCGGTCTGCGGTCTGGTCCGGGGTCTGGTTGGGGGTCCGGTCTGCGGTCTGGTCTTGGGTCTGGTCTTGGGTCTGGTTGGGGGTCCGGTCTGCGGTCTGGTCTTGGGTCTGGTCTTGGGTCTGGTTGGGGGTCCGGTCTGCGGTCTGGTCTTGGGTCTGGTCTGGGGTCTGGTTGGGGGTCCGGTCTGCGGTCTGGTCCGGGGGCTGGTCTTGGGTCTGGTTGGGGGTCCGGTCTGTGGTCTGGTCTTGGGTCTGGTTGGGGGTCCGGTCTTGGGTCTGGTTGGGGGTCCGGTCTGCGGTCTGGTCTTGGGTCTGGTTGGGGGTCCGGTCTGCGGTCTGTTCCGGGGGCTGGTCTTGGGTCTGGTTGGGGGTCCGGTCTGCGGTCTGGTCCGGGGTCTGGTTGGGGGTCCGGTCTGCGGTCTGGTCTTGGGTCTAGTCTTGGGTCTGGTTGGGGGTCCGGTCTGCGGTCTGGTCTTGGGTCTGGTCTTGGGTCTGGTCTTGGGTCTGGTCTTGGGTCTGGTTGGGGGTCCGGTCTGCGGTCTGGTCTTGGGTCTGGTCTGGGGTCTGGTTGGGGGTCCGGTCTGCGGTCTGGTCCGGGGGCTGGTCCGGGGTCTGGGGTCTGGTCCGGGGTCTGGTCCGGGGGCTGGTCTTGGGTCTGGTTGGGGGTCCGGTCCCCCCAGCCAGTGACCTCTCTTATTATTGTGGGTTTTGTCTCGTCAGCGCCTCCAAGAAGAAGATGCAGCGAGTGTCTAACATCTCCATCGCCGTCATGTATTGCATGTATTTCCTGGCCGCGCTCTTCGGATACCTCACCTTCTATGGTAGGTGCTCAGCGGGGGAGGGGCGCTGGGTGCGATGCTCTGCAGGTGCTGGGCCTGATGTGACAGCTACAGGTCATACACAAATCGTCCCTGGAGGAGGGCGAGGCCCAGAAACGTGGAAGAAATTATAGCGCCATAAATCAGAGCACAGGAGGACTGAAGACTGCTCACAGCTGAAGGTTTGCTACAGTTATATCCAGTGCAGGCCGTCCTCTAAACATCCTGGACTCCAGACATACCAGTTACTTTACTGGTCCATTGTAGGGTCCTGCAGCTGCACTGCTCCCCCTATGGTACAGGTCCTGCAGCTGCACTGCTCCCTCTATGGTACATGTCCTGCAGCTGCACTGCTCCCTCTATGGTACAGGTCCTGCAGCTGCACTGCTCCCCCTATGGTACAGGTCCTGCAGCTGCACTGCTCCCTCTATGGTACAGGTCCTGCAGCTGCACTGCTCCCTCTATGGTACATGTCCTGCAGCTGCACTGCTCCCTCTATGGTACATGTCCTGCAGCTGCACTGCTCCCTCTATGGTACAGGTCCTGCAGCTGCACTGCTCCCTCTATGGTACAGGTCCTGCAGCTGCACTGCTCCCCCTATGGTACAGGTCCTGCAGCTGCACTGCTCCCTCTATGGTACATGTCCTGCAGCTGCACTGCTCCCTCTATGGTACAGGTCCTGCAGCTGCACTGCTCCCTCTATGGTACAGGTCCTGCAGCTGCGCTGCTCCCTCTATGGTACAGGTCCTGCAACTGCACTGCTCCCTCTATGGTACAGGTCCTGCAGCTGCACTGCTCCCTCTATGGTACAGGTCCTGCAGCTGCGCTGCTCCCTCTATGGTACAAGTCCTGCAGCTGCACTGCTCCCTCTATGGTACAGGTCCTGCAGCTGCACTGCTCCCCCTATGGTACAGGTCCTGCAGCTGCACTGCTCCCCCTATGGTACAGGTCCTGCAGCTGCACTGCTCCCCCTATGGTACAGGTCCTGCATCTGCGCTGCTCCCTCTATGGCACAGGTCCTACAGCTGCACTGCTCCCTCTATGGTACAGGTCCTGCAGCTGCACTTCTCCCCCTATGGTACAGGTCCTGCATCTGCGCTGCTCCCTCTATGGCACAGGTCCTACAGCTGCACTGCTCCCTCTATGGTACAGGTCCTGCAGCTGCATTGCTCCCCCTATGGTACAGGTCCTGCATGAGCAGGCTTCGGTCACAATGGAAACCATGAGTAAGCTTGTATTGTTCTTTCTATCACTACTCCCATCTTCCCTCAGATCGCGTGGAGTCGGAGCTCCTGCACACATACAGCTACGTGGATCCCTTTGACATCCTGATCCTGTGTGTTCGTGTGGCCGTCCTTACCGCCGTCACCCTGACCGTGCCCATAGTGTTATTCCCGGTAAGAGCAGCGTGGTGTGGGGGGTCCTGGGGGGCACTGACCGCTCTGGCGTTGGCTCCTCCCCTCTGACTTGTCTCTCTCAGGTCCGGCGCGCCATCCAGCACATGCTCTTCCAGCACAAGGAGTTCAGCTGGATCCGGCACACCATCATCGCTGCCGTGCTCCTCACACTCATCAACCTGCTGGTCATCTTCGCGCCCACCATACTGGGAATATTCGGCATCATCGGTGAGGTTCATGGTCTGGAGAGGGTGGACCTGGGCGCAGTGTAACGTCTAGATTGGGGTTGGCAGCAGATAGTCAGGACTTCTTCTGTGATGACCCGGGGTCGGGGCCCCTTGGCGATCGCTCGGTTTCTTAGACGTCTTCCTTCCTTGTGCTGCAGGTGCCACCTCCGCTCCGTGTCTGATCTTCATCTTCCCCGCCATCTTTTACATTCGTATAATGCCCAAAGACAAGGAGCCCAACAAATCACCGCCCAAGATCCTGGTAGGTACTACCCAATCTCCATCCACTTCCTGTATCCCGGACGAGCCCCCAATAACGCATTGTCTCCGCAGGCTGCCTGCTTTGCCGGTCTCGGGGTTCTCTTCATGATCATGAGTCTCAGTTTCATCATCATCGACTGGACAAGTGGAAACAGTAAAAGCAGCGGAAGCCACTAACCCGTCCCTGTAGACCACCCTGCCCCCTCATCACCCCAGGACTTTATATGCTGCTGGCCAATGGTAATGCTTCAGTCTCTCTGTGCCCTGGGAGGGGCTGTCCATGAAGGGAAGGACACCATATTGTCTTCTCTCCTGCCCCAGACATTAGGGGGGAAACATCCATATAATTAAACCAACATATCCATCGTGTGCCAGGTCCTCGGTCCAGCCGTGTGGGAAGGAGTCGGCCATATTTCTCTTCCATTGCATGGCTCCAGGCAGCAGGGCTCTAGATGTAGGAGAAGACTCCTAGGATATAAGACCCAGGATGATGGAGGATCACATGACCTCCTCCGCAGGTGCTCCCCCCCCCCCATCTGATGGAGCCCAGAGCAAGGGTCAAGTGAACCATGAATTGCCCCGTAGTGGTGGGAGATAATCCCTCATCAGATGCCTGCAGAGGAGGGGGCCCCGGGGCCCTGCTGGGCATTTCATGGTACACAAAGAGCGGCATGTATGAAATCCGCTCACGTCTCCGGTCGCTGACAGCCGGGGGGTTCTGTGCCTCGCCGTGCCCCGCGCCTCTTCACTCAGACTCGGCAGAACAATTGCAAAGTGTTTTATATTCTGCACAAGATCCTCAGAGTGGAAGGGGAACAGGAGCCAAACATGTGCCCGGGGGAGGGGTGCAAACACGTAGGGAGGGGGCGCCCTCCAGCCAATCACAGGGGAGACGCTGATAACCATCAACAAACAGGTCACTGCCCCTAACACCATGAGAACCACCGAGGCGCCAACACCCCCCCCCCCCCCTGATTTACCTCCAAGTTCTCACCATCATTGTCCGGCTGCTGCCTGCAGACCCCCAGACCCACAATGCACAGGGAAGATTTAGCATAAGATAGTAAAAGGGCGGAGTTGTGACCACCTGCATTATCTGTGATGACTAGGGCGTTGTAGTGGGAGGGGCTACAATGGCTGGGATCATGTGACCAGGGTGGGCGTGGACTGATGACCTCATCACTAGGAGACTTTGTAAACTGTAAAATAATATTTTGTTCTTATTTTTACATTTTGTAACTACTTTGTATTAATATATAGTAGATTATTAGGCCCCTCCCCCAGCTGGGGGGAGGGGCCTCGCTGGTAACTTTGTAAATTATGACTTTAGTATTTTGGGGAGAAGGAAACATTCACTGAATCTTTATATGTGAAATAAAATATAACACAAACTGCGGCCTCTGATTCCCTGCCGTATCCTCCAGCCGTACAACCCTCATCATGCACCGACAGCCACTACCCCCATCATTTACCGACATTCACTACCCTCATCATGCACCAACATTCACTACCCCCATCATGCACCGACAGCCACTACCCCCATCATGCACCGACAGCCACTGCCCCCGTCATCTACCGACATCCACCGCCCCCGTCATCTACCGACATCCACCGCCCCCGTCATCTACCGACATCCACCGCCCCCGTCATCTACCGACAGCCACCTCCCCCGTCATCTACCGACATCCACCGCCCCCGTCATGTACCGACATCCACCGCCCCCGTCATGTACCGACAGCCACCGCCCCCGTCATCTACCGACAGCCACCGCCCCCGTCATCTACCGACAGCCACCGCCCCCGTCATCTACCGACAGCCACCGCCCCCGTCATCTACCGACATCCACCGCCCCCGTCATCTACCGACAGCCACCGCCCCCGTCATCTACCGACAGCCACCGCCCCCGTCATGCACCGACAGCCACCGCCCCCGTCATGTACCGACAGCCACCGCCCCCGTCATCTACCGACAGCCACCGCCCCCGTCATCTACCGACAGCCACCGCCCCCGTCATCTACCGACATCCACCGCCCCCGTCATCTACCGACAGCCACCGCCCCCGTCATCTACCGACAGCCACCGCCCCCGTCATCTACCGACATCCACCGCCCCCGTCATCTACCGACAGCCACCGCCCCCGTCATCTACCGACAGCCACCGCCCCCGTCATCTACCGACATCCACCGCCCCCGTCATCTACCGACTGCCACCGCCCCCTTCATCTACCGACAGCCACCGCCCCCGTCATCTACCGACATCCACCGCCCCCGTCATCTACCGACATCCACCGCCCCCGTCATCTACCGACAGCCACCGCCCCCGTCATCTACCGACAGCCACCGCCCCCGTCATGTACCGACAGCCACCGCCCCCGTCATGTACCGACAGCCACCGCCCCCGTCATGTACCGACAGCCACCGCCCCCGTCATCTACCGACAGCCAGATGCGGATGCGGTGGGTACGGGGCGGGCAGAGGGCGGATGCGCTGGGTACAGGGCGGGCGGAGGGCGGATGCGGTGGGTACAGGGCGGACGGAGGGCGGATGCGGTGGGTACAGGGCGGGCGGAGGGCGGATGCGGTGGGTACAGGGCGGGCGGAGGGCGGATGCGGTGGGTACAGGGCGGGCGGAGGGCGGATGCGGTGGGTACGGGGCGGGCAGAGGGCGGATGCGCTGGGTACAGGGCGGGCGGAGGGCGGATGCGCTGGGTACAGGGCGGGCGGAGGGCGGATGCGCTGGGTACAGGGCGGGCGGAGGGCGGATGCGGTGGGTACAGGGCGGGCGGAGGGCGGATGCGTTGGGTACAGGGCGGGCGGAGGGCGGATGCGGTGGGTACAGGGCGGGCGCAGGGCAGTGTGGTGATGTCTGTGCCAGGTTACACTGTGGAGCAATGTATGTAGAGGGGGAACATTTCCACACTTGTCCCTCACTGTGTCACATTTCCCATGATGCCCCTCTCTGGCCGCCCACTCGCCCCGTGTGCCCATGACCTCCGCTGTTTCCTCATAGTGAGATAAGCTGCGGATTCACAAACCCCTCATTAATGATTAATCCCTGGGGGGAGAATAGGGGTGTTTGCCCACTGAGCTGACAATCTATCGCACCCATTAAGAAAATCCTAAGATTAGCGCTGCTCTCATACTCTACTCCTGTAAGATACACATCCTGCACTGACACACTGCAACAAAAGGTCAGCACAAGGCTGCGTCCTGCTGTCGTCAGTATACGCCATCGCTTCATGTATTCCCTATAGTCACTTATACATCACTGACACAAAACTATATACACCATATACACTATATACACCATATACACCATATACACTATATATACACCATATACAATATATATATAATATATACACTATATACACACACTATATACACAAAACTATATACACTATATACACCATATACACACTATATACACCATATACACTATATACACTATATACACTATATACACTATATACACACACTATATACACAAAACTATATACACTATATACACCATATACACACTATATACACCATATACACTATATACACACTATATACACCATATACACACTATATACACCATATACACACTATATACACCATACACACACTATATACACCATATACACTATATACACACTATATACACCATATATACACTATATACACCATATACACTATATACACCATATACACTATATACACCATATACACACTATATACACACTATATACACCATATATACACCATATACACACTATATACACTATATACACCATATACACACTATATACACACTATATACACCATATACACACTATATACACCATATACACACTATATACACCATATACACTATATACACACCATATACACTATATACACCATATACACACTATATACACACTATATACACCATATACACTATATACACCATATACACACTATATACACTATATACACACTATATACACACTATATACACACTATATACACCATATACACACTATATACACCATATACACACTATATACACTACATACACCATATACACACTATATACACCATATACACACTATATACACTATATACACCATATACACACTATATACACACTATATACACCATATACACTACATACACCATATACACACTATATACACCATATACACACTATATACACACTATATACACCATATATACACCATATACACTATATACACCATATACACTATATACACACTATATACACTACATACACCATATACACACTATATACACCATATACACACTATATACACACTATATACACCATATACACACTATATACACTATATACACACTATATACACTATATACACCATATACACACTATATACACCATATACACACTATATACACACTATATACACCATATACACTACATACACCATATACACACTATATACACCATATACACACTATATACACCATATACACACTATATACACCATATACACACTATATACACCATATACACACTATATACACCATATACACACTATATACACACTATATACACCATATACACACTATATACACCATATACACTATATACACACTATATACACCATATACACACTATATACACCATATACACACTATATACACCATATACACACTATATACACCATATACACACTATATACACCATATACACTATATACACTATATACACCATATATACACTATATACACCATATACACTATATACACCATATACACACTATATACACACTATATACACCATATATACACTATATACACCATATATACACTATATACACCATATATACACTATATACACCATATACACACTATATACACCATATACACACTATATACACACTATATACACCATATACACTACATACACCATATACACACTATATACACCATATACACACTATATACACCATATACACACTATATACACCATATACACACTATATACACCATATACACTATATACACACCATATACACTATATACACCATATACACACTATATACACCATATACACTATATACACACTATATACACTACATACACCATATACACACTATATACACCATATACACACTATATACACTATATACACCATATACACACTATATACACACTATATACACCATATACACTACATACACCATATACACACTATATACACCATATACACTATATACACACTATATACACTACATACACCATATACACTATATACACCATATACACTATATACACACTATATACACTACATACACCATATACACACTATATACACCATATACACACTATATACACACTATATACACCATATACACACTATATACACTATATACACACTATATACACTATATACACACTATATACACCATATACACACTATATACACACTATATACACCATATACACTACATACACCATATACACACTATATACACCATATACACACTATATACACCATATACACACTATATACACCATATACACACTATATACACCATATACACACTATATACACCATATACACACTATATACACACTATATACACCATATACACACTATATACACCATATACACTATATACACACTATATACACCATATACACACTATATACACCATATACACACTATATACACCATATACACACTATATACACCATATACACACTATATACACCATATACACTATATACACTATATACACCATATATACACTATATACACCATATACACTATATACACCATATACACACTATATACACACTATATACACCATATATACACTATATACACCATATATACACTATATACACCATATATACACTATATACACCATATACACACTATATACACCATATACACACTATATACACACTATATACACCATATACACTACATACACCATATACACACTATATACACCATATACACACTATATACACCATATACACACTATATACACCATATACACACTATATACACCATATACACTATATACACACCATATACACTATATACACCATATACACACTATATACACCATATATACACTATATACACCATATATACACCATATACACTATATACACCATATATACACTATATACACCATATACACTATATACACCATATACACACTATATACACACTATATACACCATATATACACTATATACACCATATATACACTATATACACCATATATACACTATATACACCATATACACACTATATACACCATATACACACTATATACACACTATATACACCATATACACTACATACACCATATACACACTATATACACCATATACACACTATATACACCATATACACACTATATACACCATATACACACTATATACACCATATACACTATATACACACCATATACACTATATACACCATATACACACTATATACACACTATATACACCATATACACTACATACACCATATACACACTATATACACCATATACACACTATATACACCATATACACACTATATACACACTATATACACCATATACACTACATACACCATATACACACTATATACACCATATACACACTATATACACTATATACACCATATACACACTATATACACCATATATACACCATATACACACTATATACACACTATATACACCATATACACTATATACACCATATACACACTATATACACTATATACACCATATACACACTATATACACCATATACACTATATACACACTATATACACCATATACACTACATACACCATATACACACTATATACACCATATACACACTATATACACTATATACACCATATACACACTATATACACCATATACACACTATATACACACTATATACACTATATACACCATATACACACTATATACACCATATACACACTATATACACACTATATACACCATATACACTACATACACCATATACACACTATATACACCATATACACACTATATACACTATATACACCATATACACACTATATACACCATATACACACTATATACACCATATACACACTATATACACACTATATACACCATATACACACTATATACACCATATACACACTATATACACCATATACACACTATATACACACTATATACACCATATACACACTATATACACCATATACACACTATATACACCATATACACACTATATACACCATATACACACTATATACACACTATATACACCATATACACACTATATACACCATATACACTATATACACACTATATACACCATATACACTATATACACACTATATACACCATATACACACTATATACACCATATACACACTATATACACCATATACACACTATATACACCATATACACACTATATACACCATATACACCATATACACACCATATACACACTATATACACTATATACACACTATATACACCATATACACACTATATACAATATATACACTCACCGGCCACTTTATTAGGTGCACCATGCTAGTAACGGGTTGGACCCCCTTTTGCCTTCAGAACTGCCTCAATTCTTCGTGGCATAGATACAACAAGGTGCTGGAAGCTCCTCAGAGATTTTGGTCCGTAGTGACATGATGGCATCACACAGTTGCCGCAGATTTGTCGGCTGCACATCCATGATGCGAATCTCCCGTCCCACCACACCCCAAAGATGCTCTATTGGATTGAGATCTGGTGACTGTGGAGCCATTTGTGTCCAGTGACCTCATTGTCATGTTCAAGAAACCAGTCTGAGATGATTCCAGCTTTATGACATGGCGCATTATCCTGCTGAAAGTAGCCATCAGATGTTACAGGGTACATTGTGCTCATAAAGGGATGGACATGGTCAGCAACAATACTCAGGTAGGCTGTGGCGTTGTACCAAGGGGCCCAAAGACACCATGACACCACCACCACCAGCCTGAGCCGCTGATACAAGGCAGGATGGATCCATGACACCAGCACCACCAGCCTGAGCCGCTGATACAAGGCAGGATGGATCCATGACACCACCACCACCAGCCTGAGCCGCTGATACAAGGCAGGATGGATCCATGACACCAGCACCACCAGCCTGAGCCGCTGATACAAGGCAGGATGGATCCATGACACCACCACCACCAGCCTGAGCCGCTGATACAAGGCAGGATGGATCCATGACACCAGCACCACCAGCCTGAGCCGCTGATACAAGGCAGGATGGATCCATGACACCACCACCACCAGCCTGAGCCGCTGATACAAGGCAGGATGGATCCATGACACCACCACCACCACCAGCCTGAGCCGCTGATACAAGGCAGGATGGATCCATGACACCACCACCACCAGCCTGAGCCGCTGATACAAGGCAGGATGGATCCATGACACCAGCACCACCAGCCTGAGCCGCTGATACAAGGCAGGATGGATCCATGACACCACCACCACCAGCCTGACCCGCTGATACAAGGCAGGATGGATCCATGACACCAGCACCACCACCAGCCTGAACCGCTGATACAAGGCAGGATGGATCCATGACACCACCACCACCAGCCTGACCCGCTGATACAAGGCAGGATGGATCCATGACACCAGCACCACCAGCCTGAGCCGCTGATACAAGGCAGGATGGATCCATGACACCACCACCACCAGCCTGACCCGCTGATACAAGGCAGGATGGATCCATGACACCACCACCACCAGCCTGACCCGCTGATACAAGGCAGGATGGATCCATGACACCACCACCACCAGCCTGAGCCGCTGATACAAGGCAGGATGGATCCATGACACCACCACCACCAGCCTGAGCCGCTGATACAAGGCAGGATGGATCCATGACACCACCACCACCAGCCTGAGCCGCTGATACAAGGCAGGATGGATCCATGACACCACCAGCCTGAGCCGCTGATACAAGGCAGGATGGATCCATGACACCACCACCACCAGCCTGAGCCGCTGATACAAGGCAGGATGGATCCATGACACCAGCACCACCAGCCTGACCCGCTGATACAAGGCAGGATGGATCCATGACACCACCAGCACCACCAGCCTGAGCCGCTGATACAAGGCAGGATGGATCCATGACACCACCACCACCAGCCTGAGCCGCTGATACAAGGCAGGATGGATCCATGACACCACCACCACCAGCCTGACCCGCTGATACAAGGCAGGATGGATCCATGACACCACCACCACCAGCCTGAACCGCTGATACAAGGCAGGATGGATCCATGACACCACCACCACCAGCCTGACCCGCTGATACAAGGCGGGATGGATCCATGACACCACCACCACCAGCCTGAGCCGCTGATACAAGGCAGGATGGATCCATGACACCAGCACCACCAGCCTGAGCCGCTGATACAAGGCAGGATGGATCCATGACACCACCACCACCAGCCTGAGCCGCTGATACAAGGCAGGATGGATCCATGACACCACCACCACCAGCCTGAGCCGCTGATACAAGGCAGGATGGATCCATGACACCACCACCACCAGCCTGAGCCGCTGATACAAGGCAGGATGGATCCATGACACCAGCACCACCAGCCTGAGCCGCTGATACAAGGCAGGATGGATCCATGACACCACCAGCACCAGCCTGACCCGCTGATACAAGGCAGGATGGATCCATGACACCACCACCACCAGCCTGACCCGCTGATACAAGGCAGGATGGATCCATGACACCACCACCACCAGCCTGACCCGCTGATACAAGGCAGGATGGATCCATGACACCACCACCACCAGCCTGAGCCGCTGATACAAGGCAGGATGGATCCATGACACCACCAGCACCAGCCTGAGCCGCTGATACAAGGCAGGATGGATCCATGACACCACCACCACCAGCCTGACCCGCTGATACAAGGCAGGATGGATCCATGACACCACCACCACCAGCCTGAGCCGCTGATACAAGGCAGGATGGATCCATGACACCACCACCACCAGCCTGAGCCGCTGATACAAGGCAGGATGGATCCATGACACCACCACCAGCCTGAGCCGCTGATACAAGGCAGGATGGATCCATGACACCTCCACCACCAGCCTGACCCGCTGATACAAGGCAGGATGGATCCATGACACCTCCACCACCAGCCTGACCCGCTGATACAAGGCAGGATGGATCCATGACACCACCACCACCAGCCTGAGCCGCTGATACAAGGCAGGATGGATCCATGACACCACCACCACCAGCCTGAGCCGCTGATACAAGGCAGGATGGATCCATGACACCACCACCACCAGCCTGACCCGCTGATACAAGGCAGGATGGATCCATGACACCACCACCACCAGCCTGAGCCGCTGATACAAGGCAGGATGGATCCATGACACCAGCACCACCAGCCTGAGCCGCTGATACAAGGCAGGATGGATCCATGACACCACCAACACCAGCCTGACCCGCTGATACAAGGCAGGATGGATCCATGACACCACCACCACCAGCCTGAGCCGCTGATACAAGGCAGGATGGATCCATGACACCAGCACCACCAGCCTGACCCGCTGATACAAGGCAGGATGGATCCATGACACCAGCACCACCAGCCTGAGCCGCTGATACAAGGCAGGATGGATCCATGATACCACCACCACCAGCCTGAGCCGCTGATACAAGGCAGGATGGATCCATGACACCACCACCACCAGCCTGAGCCGCTGATACAAGGCAGGATGGATCCATGACACCACCACCACCAGCCTGACCCGCTGATACAAGGCAGGATGGATCCATGACACCACCACCACCAGCCTGAGCCGCTGATACAAGGCAGGATGGATCCATGACACCACCACCACCAGCCTGAGCCGCTGATACAAGGCAGGATGGATCCATGACACCACCACCACCAGCCTGACCCGCTGATACAAGGCAGGATGGATCCATGACACCAGCACCACCAGCCTGACCCGGTGATACAAGGCAGGATGGATCCATGACACCACCACCACCAGCCTGACCCGCTGATACAAGGCAGGATGGATCCATGACACCACCAGCACCAGCCTGAGCCGCTGATACAAGGCAGGATGGATCCATGACACCACCACCACCAGCCTGAGCCGCTGATACAAGGCAGGATGGATCCATGACACCACCACCAGCCTGAGCCGCTGATACAAGGCAGGATGGATCCATGACACCACCACCACCAGCCTGACCCGCTGATACAAGGCAGGATGGATCCATGACACCACCACCACCAGCCTGAGCCGCTGATACAAGGCAGGATGGATCCATGACACCACCACCACCAGCCTGAGCCGCTGATTCAAGGCAGGATGGATCCATGGCACCACCACCACCAGCCTGAGCCGCTGATACAAGGCAGGATGGATCCATGACACCACCACCACCAGCCTGAGCCGCTGATACAAGGCAGGATGGATCCATGACACCAGCACCACCAGCCTGAGCCGCTGATACAAGGCAGGATGGATCCATGACACCACCACCACCAGCCTGAGCCGCTGATACAAGGCAGGATGGATCCATGACACCACCAGCACCAGCCTGACCCGCTGATACAAGGCAGGATGGATCCATGACACCACCACCACCAGCCTGACCCGCTGATACAAGGCAGGATGGATCCATGGCACCACCACCACCAGCCTGACCCGCTGATACAAGGCAGGATGGATCCATGACACCACCAGCCTGAGCCGCTGATATAAGGCAGGATGGATCCATGACACCACCACCACCAGCCTGAGCCGCTGATACAAGGCAGGATGGATCCATGACACCACCACCACCAGCCTGAGCCGCTGATACAAGGCAGGATGGATCCATGACACCACCACCACCAGCCTGAGCCGCTGATACAAGGCAGGATGGATCCATGACACCACCACCACCAGCCTGAGCCGCTGATACAAGGCAGGATGGATCCATGACACCACCACCACCAGCCTGAGCCGCTGATACAAGGCAGGATGGATCCATGACACCACCACCACCAGCCTGAGCCGCTGATACAAGGCAGGATGGATCCATGACACCACCACCACCATCCTGAGCCGCTGATACAAGGCAGGATGGATCCATGACACCACCACCACCAGCCTGACCCGCTGATACAAGGCAGGATGGATCCATGGCACCAGCACCACCAGCCTGAGCCGCTGATACAAGGCAGGATGGATCCATGACACCACCAGCACCAGCCTGACCCGCTGATACAAGGCAGGATGGATCCATGACACCACCACCACCAGCCTGACCCGCTGATACAAGGCAGGATGGATCCATGACACCACCACCACCAGCCTGACCCGCTGATACAAGGCAGGATGGATCCATGACACCACCACCACCAGCCTGAGCCGCTGATACAAGGCAGGATGGATCCATGACACCACCACCACCAGCCTGAGCCGCTGATACAAGGCAGGATGGATCCATGACACCAGCACCAGCCTGACCCGCTGATACAAGGCAGGATAAATCCATGACACCACCACCACCAGCCTGACCCGCTGATACAAGGCAGGATGGATCCATGACACCACCACCACCAGCCTGACCCGCTGATACAAGGCAGGATGGATCCATGACACCACCACCACCAGCCTGACCCGCTGATACAAGGCAGGATGGATCCATGACACCACCACCACCAGCCTGACCCGCTGATACAAGGCAGGATGGATCCATGGCACCAGCACCACCAGCCTGAGCCGCTGATACAAGGCAGGATGGATCCATGACACCACCACCACCAGCCTGAGCCGCTGATACAAGGCAGGATGGATCCATGACACCACCACCACCAGCCTGAGCCGCTGATACAAGGCAGGATGGATCCATGACACCACCACCAGCCTGAGCCGCTGATACAAGGCAGGATGGATCCATGACACCAGCACCAGCAGCCTGAGCCGCTGATACAAGGCAGGATGGATCCATGACACCACCACCACCAGCCTGACCCGCTGATACAAGGCAGGATGGATCCATGACACCACCACCACCAGCCTGAGCCGCTGATACAAGGCAGGATGGATCCATGACACCACCACCACCAGCCTGAGCCGCTGATACAAGGCAGGATGGATCCATGACACCACCACCACCAGCCTGAGCCGCTGATACAAGGCAGGATGGATCCATGACACCACCACCACCAGCCTGACCCGCTGATACAAGGCAGGATGGATCCATGACACCACCACCACCAGCCTGAGCCGCTGATACAAGGCAGGATGGATCCATGACACCACCACCACCAGCCTGACCCGCTGATACAAGGCAGGATGGATCCATGACACCAGCACCACCAGCCTGAGCCGCTGATACAAGGCAGGATGGATCAATGACACCAGCACCACCAGCCTGACCCGCTGATACAAGGCAGGATGGATCCATGACACCACCACCACCACCAGCCTGAGCCGCTGATACAAGGCAGGATGGATCCATGACACCACCACCACCAGCCTGAGCCGCTGATACAAGGCAGGATGGATCCATGACACCACCACCACCAGCCTGACCCGCTGATACAAGGCAGGATGGATCCATGACACCAGCACCACCAGCCTGACCCGCTGATACAAGGCAGGATGGATCCATGACACCACTACCACCAGCCTGACCCGCTGATACAAGGCAGGATGGATCCATGACACCACCACCACCAGCCTGAGCCACTGATACAAGGCAGGATGGATCCATGACACCACCAACACCAGCCTGAGCCGCTGATACAAGGCAGGATGGATCCATGACACCACCACCACCAGACTGAGCCGCTGATACAAGGCAGGATGGATCCATGACACCAGCACCACCAGCCTGAGCCGTTATACAAGGCAGGATGGATCCATGACACCACCACCACCAGCCTGAGCCGCTGATACAAGGCAGGATGGATCCATGACACCACCACCACCAGACTGAGCCGCTGATACAAGGCAGGATGGATCCATGACACCAGCACCACCAGCCTGAGCCGTTATACAAGGCAGGATGGATCCATGACACCAGCACCACCAGCCTGAGCCGCTGATACAAGGCAGGATGGATCCATGACACCACCACCACCAGCCTGAGCCGCTGATACAAGGCAGGATGGATCCATGACACCACCACCACCAGCCTGAGCCGCTGATACAAGGCAGGATGGATCCATGACACCACCACCACCAGCCTGAGCCGCTGATACAAGGCAGGATGGATCCATGACACCACCACCACCAGCCTGAGCCGCTGATACAAGGCAGGATGGATCCATGACACCACCACCACCAGCCTGACCCGCTGATACAAGGCAGGATGGATCCATGACACCACCACCACCAGCCTGAGCCGCTGATACAAGGCAGGATGGATCCATGACACCAGCACCAACAGCCTGACCCGCTGATACAAGGCAGGATGGATCCATGACACCACCACCACCAGCCTGACCCGCTGATACAAGGCAGGATGGATCCATGACACCACCACCACCAGCCTGACCCGCTGATACAAGGCAGGATGGATACATGACACCAGCACCACCAGCCTGACCCGCTGATACAAGGCAGGATGGATCCATGACACCACCACCACCAGCCATACCCGCTGATACAAGGCAGGATGGATCCATGACACCACCACCACCAGCCTGACCCCCTGATACAAGGCAGGATGGATCCATGACACCACCACCACCAGCCTGAGCCGCTGATACAAGGCAGGATGGATCCATGACACCAGCACCAACAGCCTGACCCGCTGATACAAGGCAGGATGGATCCATGACACCACCACCACCAGCCTGACCCGCTGATACAAGGCAGGATGGATCCATGACACCATCACCACCAGCCTGACCCGCTGATACAAGGCAGGATGGATCCATGACACCACCACCACCAGCCTGAGCCGCTGATACAAGGCAGGATGGATCCATGACACCACCACCACCAGCCTGACCCGCTGATACAAGGCAGGATGGATCCATGACACCAGCACCACCAGCCTGAGCCGCTGATACAAGGCAGGATGTATCCATGACACCACCACCACCAGCCTGAGCCGCTGATACAAGGCAGGATGTATCCATGACACCACCACCACCAGCCTGACCCGCTGATACAAGGCAGGATGGATCCATGACACCACCACCACCAGCCTGAGCCGTTGATACAAGGCAGGATGGATCCATGACACCACCACCACCAGCCTGACCCGCTGATACAAGGCAGGATGGATCCATGACACCACCACCACCAGCCTGAGCCGTTGATACAAGGCAGGATGGATCCATGACACCACCACCACCAGCCTGACCCGCTGATACAAGGCAGGATGGATCCATGACACCACCACCACCAGCCTGAGCCGCTGATACAAGGCAGGATGGATCCATGACACCACCACCACCAGCCTGAGCCGCTGATACAAGGCAGGATGGATCCATGACACCACCACCACCAGCCTGAGCCGCTGATACAAGGCAGGATGGATCCATGACACCACAACCACCAGCCTGACCCGCTGATACAAGGCAGGACGGATCCATGACACCAGCACCACCAGCCTGACCCGCTGATACAAGGCAGGATGGATCCATGACACCACCAGCACCAGCCTGAGCCGCTGATACAAGGCAGGATGGATCCATGACACCACCACCACCACCAGCCTGAGCCGCTGATACAAGGCAGGATGGATCCATGACACCACCAGCACCAGCCTGAGCCGCTGATACAAGGCAGGATGGATCCATGACACCACCACCACCACCAGCCTGAGCCGCTGATACAAGGCAGGATGGATCCATGACACCACCACCACCAGCCTGACCCGCTGATACAAGGCAGGATGGATCCATGACACCACCACCACCAGCCTGAGCCGCTGATACAAGGCAGGATGGATCCATGACACCACCACCACCAGCCTGAGCCGCTGATACAAGGCAGGATGGATCCATGTCACCACCACCACCAGCCTGACCCGCTGATACAAGGCAGGATGGATCCATGACACCACCACCACCAGCCTGAGCCGCTGATACAAGGCAGGATAGATCCATGACACCAGCACCACCAGCCTGAGCCGCTGATACCAGGCAGGATGGATCCATGACACCACCACCACCAGCCTGAGCCGCTGATACAAGGCAGGATGGATCCATGACACCACCACCACCAGCCTGAGCCGCTGATACAAGGCAGGATGGATCCATGACACCACCACCACCAGCCTGAGCCGCTGATACAAGGCAGGATGGATCCATGACACCAGCACCACCAGCCTGACCCGCTGATACAAGGCAGGATGGATCCATGACACCAGCACCACCAGCCTGACCCGCTGATACAAGGCAGGATGGATCCATGACACCACCACCACCAGCCTGACCCGCTGATACAAGGCAGGATGGATCCATGACACCACCACCACCAGCCTGAGCCGCTGATACAAGGCAGGATGGATCCATGACACCAGCACCACCAGCCTGACCCGCTGATACAAGGCAGGATGGATCCATGACACCACCACCACCAGCCTGAGCCGCTGATACAAGGCAGGATGGATCCATGACACCACCACCACCAGCCTGAGCCGCTGATACAAGGCAGGATGGATCCATGACACCACCACCACCAGCCTGAGCCGCTGATACAAGGCAGGATGGATCCATGACACCACCACCACCAGCCTGAGCCGCTGATACAAGGCAGGATGGATCCATGACACCACCACCACCAGCCTGACCCGCTGATACAAGGCAGGATGGATCCATGACACCACCACCACCAGCCTGAGCCGCTGATACAAGGCAGGATGGATCCATGACACCACCACCACCAGCCTGAGCCGCTGATACAAGGCAGGATGGATCCATGACACCACCACCACCAGCCTGACCCGCTGATACAAGGCAGGATGGATCCATGACACCACCACCACCAGCCTGAACCGCTGATACAAGGCAGGATGGATCCATGACACCACCACCACCAGCCTGACCCGCTGATACAAGGCGGGATGGATCCATGACACCACCACCACCAGCCTGAGCCGCTGATACCAGGCAGGATGGATCCATGACACCACCACCACCAGCCTGAGCCGCTGATACAAGGCAGGATGGATCCATGACACCACCACCACCAGCCTGAGCCGCTGATACAAGGCAGGATGGATCCATGACACCACCACCACCAGCCTGAGCCGCTGATACAAGGCAGGATGGATCCATGACACCAGCACCACCAGCCTGACCCGCTGATACAAGGCAGGATGGATCCATGACACCAGCACCACCAGCCTGACCCGCTGATACAAGGCAGGATGGATCCATGACACCACCACCACCAGCCTGACCCGCTGATACAAGGCAGGATGGATCCATGACACCACCACCACCAGCCTGAGCCGCTGATACAAGGCAGGATGGATCCATGACACCAGCACCACCAGCCTGACCCGCTGATACAAGGCAGGATGGATCCATGACACCACCACCACCAGCCTGAGCCGCTGATACAAGGCAGGATGGATCCATGACACCACCACCACCAGCCTGAGCCGCTGATACAAGGCAGGATGGATCCATGACACCACCACCACCAGCCTGAGCCGCTGATACAAGGCAGGATGGATCCATGACACCACCACCACCAGCCTGAGCCGCTGATACAAGGCAGGATGGATCCATGACACCACCACCACCAGCCTGACCCGCTGATACAAGGCAGGATGGATCCATGACACCACCACCACCAGCCTGAGCCGCTGATACAAGGCAGGATGGATCCATGACACCACCACCACCAGCCTGAGCCGCTGATACAAGGCAGGATGGATCCATGACACCACCACCACCAGCCTGACCCGCTGATACAAGGCAGGATGGATCAGCGCTTTCATGTTGTTGTACCAAATTCTGACCCTACCATCCGAATGTCGCAGCAGAAATCGAGACTCATCAGACCAGGCAACGTTTTTCCAATCTTCTACTGTCACATGATGTGTCCCTCTGGTCTGTCAGATGTTTATCACATCCAGAGATACAAGTGCAATCATATTATGGGGAGCAGAAGCTTTTATTGTCAGGTGGGAGGAGTTACTGCTGCCAGTCAGTATCTGCAGGACCTCTCCTTCTTCTTCAGGACCTCTGCAATTCTCCCTGGCAGCTCTCACTCACCTCCTGCACCAGATCCTGACTGATCGCGGTCCATTCCTGCACTATCACTGCTGCATTCTGTCACAATGTGTTGGGTTTTGTTTGTCCCTCCGTCTCCTGATGATTGACCACAAGTTCTCAATGGGATAAGATCCGGGGAGTCTCCGGGCCATGGACCCAGAATCTCTGTGTTCTGTTCCCGGAGCCATGGACCCAGAATCTCTGTGTTCTGTTCCCGAGCCATGGACCCAGAATCTCTGTGTTCTGTTCCCGGGCCATGGACCCAGAATCTCTGTGTTCTGTTCCCGGGCCATGGACCCAGAATCTCTGTGTTCTGTTCCCGAGCCATGGACCCAGAATCTCTGTGTTCTGTTCCCGGAGCCATGGACCCAGAATCTCTGTGTTCTGTTCCCGGGCCATGGACCCAGAATCTCTGTGTTCTGTTCCCGGGCCATGGACCCAGAATCTCTGTGTTCTGTTCCCGGAGCCATGGACCCAGAATCTCTGTGTTCTGTTCCCGGGCCATGGACCCAGAATCTCTGTGTTCTGTTCCCGGGCCATGGACCCAGAATCTCTGTGTTCTGTTCCCGGGCCATGGACCCAGAATCTCTGTGTTCTGTTCCCGGGCCATGGACCCAGAATCTCTGTGTTCTGTTCCCGGACCATGGACCCAGAATCTCTGTGTTCTGCTCCCGGGCCATGGACCCAGAATCTCTGTGTTCTGTTCCCGGAGCCATGGACCCAGAATCTCTGTGTTCTGTTCCCGGGCCATGGACCCAGAATCTCTGTGTTCTGTTCCCCGAGCCATGGACCCAGAATCTCTGTGTTCTGTTCCCGGGCCATGGACCCAGAATCTCTGTGTTCTGTTCCCGGGCCATGGACCCACAATCTCTGTGTTCTGTTCCCGGGCCATGGACCCAGAATCTCTGTGTTCTGTTCCCGGAGCCATGGACCCAGAATCTCTGTGTTCTGTTCCCGGGCCATGGACCCACAATCTGTGTGTTCTGTTCCCGGAGCCATGGACCCAGAATCTCTGTGTTCTGTTCCCGGAGCCATGGACCCAGAATCTCTGTGTTCTGTTCCCGGAGCCATGGACCCAGAATCTCTGTGTTCTGTTCCCGGCCATGGACCCAGAATCTCTGTGTTCTGTTCCCGGGCCATGGACCCAGAATCTCTGTGTTCTGTTCCCGGGCCATGGACCCAGAATCTCTGTGTTCTGTTCCCGGGCCATGGACCCAGAATCTCTGTGTTCTGTTCCCGGAGCCATGGACCCAGAATCTCTGTGTTCTGTTCCCGGAGCCATGGACCCAGAATCTCTGTGTTCTGTTCCCGGAGCCATGGACCCAGAATCTCTGTGTTCTGTTCCCGGGCCATGGACCCACAATCTCTGTGTTCTGTTCCCGGGCCATGGACCCAGAATCTCTGTGTTCTGTTCCCGGGCCATGGACCCAGAATCTCTGTGTTCTGTTCCCGGGCCATGGACCCACAATCTGTGTGTTCTGTTCCCGGAGCCATGGACCCAGAATCTCTGTGTTCTGTTCCCGGAGCCATGGACCCAGAATCTCTGTGTTCTGTTCCCGGGCCATGGACCCACAATCTGTGTGTTCTGTTCCCGGAGCCATGGACCCAGAATCTCTGTGTTCTGTTCCCGGAGCCATGGACCCAGAATCTCTGTGTTCTGTTCCCGGAGCCATGGACCCAGAATCTCTGTGTTCTGTTCCCGGAGCCATGGACCCAGAATCTCTGTGTTCTGTTCCCGGGCCATGGACCCAGAATCTCTGTGTTCTGTTCTCGGGCCATGGACCCAGAATCTCTGTGTTCTGTTCCCGGGCCATGGACCCAGAATCTCTGTGTTCTGTTCCCGGGCCATGGACCCAGAATCTCTGTGTTCTGTTCCCTGACCATGGACCCAGAATCTCTGTGTTCTGTTCCCCGAGCCATGGACCCAGAATCTCTGTGTTCTGTTCCCGGGCCATGGACCCAGAATCTCTGTGTTCTGTTCCCGGGCCATGGACCCAGAATCTCTGTGTTCTGTTCCCCGGAGCCATGGACCCAGAATCTCTGTGTTCTGTTCCCGGGCCATGGACCCAGAATCTCTGTGTTCTGTTCCCTGCACCATTTAGTTCTCCCCTTTATGGCCGGTGCTCCATCATGCTGGAGGAGGCTCTGCTCATCACCATCTGCTCCGGGAGGGTCGGGAGAAGCGGCTCCTGGAGGACATTCTGCTCCATTCCTTATTCATGGAGGGTATTTAGGGCGGTCCCCCCCCCCCCCACATGAATGGCTGCAGGAGCTTTACAGGTGCAGGAGACAGGACTGGGGGCATCGCTCACCTTGTCTTCTCCCAACAATCAGAAAGGGGATTCATCAGAGACAATGACCCCCCCCCAGTCCTCAGCGTTCACTCCCTGCACCTCCTGCAGAATATCCGTCTGTCCCCCAGTCCTCAGCGTCCACTCCCTGCACCTCCTGCAGAATATCCGCCTGCCCCCCAGTCCTCAGCGTCCACTCCCTGCACCTCCTGCAGAATATCCGTCTGTCCCCCAGTCCTCAGCGTCCACTCCCTGCACCTCCTGCAGAATATCCGTCTGTCCTCCAGTCCTCAGCGTCCACTCCCTGCACCTTCTGCAGAATATCCGTCTGTCCCCCAGTCCTCAGCGTCCACTCCCTGCACCTCCTGCAGAATATCCGTCTGTCCCCCAGTCCTCAGCGTCCACTCCCTGCACCTCCTGCAGAATATCCGTCAGTCCCCCAGTCCTCAGCATCCACTCCCTGCACCTCCTGCAGAATATCCGTCTTTCCCCCAGTCCTCAGCGTCCGCTCCCTGCACCTCCTGCAGAATATCCGTCAGTCCCCCAGTCCTCAGCGTCCGCTCCCTGCACCTCCTGCAGAATATCCGTCTGTCCCCCAGTCCTCAGCGTCCGCTCCCTGCACCTCCTGCAGAATATCCGTCTGTCCTCCAGTCCTCAGCGTCCACTCCCTGCACCTCCTGCAGAATATCCGTCTGTCCTCCAGTCCTCCCTGCACCTCCTGCAGAATATCCGTCTGTCCCCCAGTCCTCAGCGTCCACTCCCTGCACCTCCTGCAGAATATCCGTCTTTCCCCCAGTCCTCAGCGTCCACTCCCTGCACCTCCTGCAGAATATCCGTCTGTCCTCCAGTCCTCAGCGTCCACTCCCTGCACCTCCTGCAGAATATCCATCTGTCCTCCAGTCCTCCCTGCACCTCCTGCAGAATATCCGCCTGTCCCCCAGTCCTCAGCGTCCACTCCCTGCACCTCCTGCAGAATATCCGTCTGTCCCCCAGTCCTCAGCGTCCACTCCCTGCACCTCCTGCAGAATATCCGTCTGTCCTCCAGTCCTCAGCGTCCACTCCCTGCACCTTCTGCAGAATATCCGTCTGTCCCCCAGTCCTCAGCGTCCACTCCCTGCACCTCCTGCAGAATATCCGTCTGTCCCCCAGTCCTCAGCGTCCACTCCCTGCACCTCCTGCAGAATATCCGTCAGTCCCCCAGTCCTCAGCGTCCACTCCCTGCACCTCCTGCAGAATATCCGTCTTTCCCCCAGTCCTCAGCGTCCGCTCCCTGCACCTCCTGCAGAATATCCGTCAGTCCCCCAGTCCTCAGCGTCCGCTCCCTGCACCTCCTGCAGAATATCCGTCTGTCCCCCAGTCCTCAGCGTCCGCTCCCTGCACCTCCTGCAGAATATCCGTCTGTCCTCCAGTCCTCAGCGTCCACTCCCTGCACCTCCTGCAGAATATCCGTCTGTCCTCCAGTCCTCCCTGCACCTCCTGCAGAATATCCGTCTGTCCCCCAGTCCTCAGCGTCCACTCCCTGCACCTCCTGCAGAATATCCGTCTTTCCCCCAGTCCTCAGCGTCCACTCCCTGCACCTCCTGCAGAATATCCGTCTGTCCTCCAGTCCTCAGCGTCCACTCCCTGCACCTCCTGCAGAATATCCATCTGTCCTCCAGTCCTCAGCGTCCACTCCCTGCACCTCCTGCAGAATATCCGCCTGTCCCCCAGTCCTCAGCGTCCACTCCCTGCACCTCCTGCAGAATATCCGTCTGTCCCCCAGTCCTCAGCGTCCACTCCCTGCACCTCCTGCAGAATATCCGTCTGTCCTCCAGTCCTCAGCGTCCACTCCCTGCACCTTCTGCAGAATATCCGTCTGTCCCCCAGTCCTCAGCGTCCACTCCCTGCACCTCCTGCAGAATATCCGTCTGTCCCCCAGTCCTCAGCGTCCACTCCCTGCACCTCCTGCAGAATATCCGTCAGTCCCAGTCCTCAGCGTCCACTCCCTGCACCTCCTGCAGAATATCCGTCTTTCCCCCAGTCCTCAGCGTCCGCTCCCTGCACCTCCTGCAGAATATCCGTCAGTCCCCCAGTCCTCAGCGTCCGCTCCCTGCACCTCCTGCAGAATATCCGTCTGTCCTCCAGTCCTCAGCGTCCACTCCCTGCACCTCCTGCAGAATATCCGTCTGTCCCCCAGTCCTCAGCGTCCACTCCCTGCACCTCCTGCAGAATATCCGTCTGTCCCCCAGTCCTCAGCGTCCACTCCCTGCACCTCCTGCAGAATATCCGTCTGTCCTCCAGTCCTCCCTGCACCTCCTGCAGAATATCCGTCTGTCCCCCAGTCCTCAGCGTCCACTCCCTGCACCTCCTGCAGAATATCCGTCTTTCCCCCAGTCCTCAGCGTCCACTCCCTGCACCTCCTGCAGAATATCCGTCTGTCCTCCAGTCCTCAGCGTCCACTCCCTGCACCTCCTGCAGAATATCCATCTGTCCTCCAGTCCTCCCTGCACCTCCTGCAGAATATCCGTCTGTCCCCCAGTCCTCAGCGTCCACTCCCTGCACCTCCTGCAGAATATCCGTCTGTCCTCCAGTCCTCCCTGCACCTCCTGCAGAATATCCGTCTGTCCCCCAGTCCTCAGCGTCCACTCCCTGCACCTCCTGCAGAATATCCGTCTTTCCCCCAGTCCTCAGCGTCCACTCCCTGCACCTCCTGCAGAATATCCGTCTGTCCTCCAGTCCTCAGCGTCCACTCCCTGCACCTCCTGCAGAATATCCATCTGTCCTCCAGTCCTCCCTGCACCTCCTGCAGAATATCCGCCTGTCCCCCAGTCCTCAGCGTCCACTCCCTGCACCTCCTGCAGAATATCCGTCAGTCCCCCAGTCCTCAGCGTCCACTCCCTGCACCTCCTGCAGAATATCCGTCTTTCCGCCAGTCCTCAGCGTCCACTCCCTGCACCTCCTGCAGAATATCCGTCTGTCCTCCAGTCCTCAGCGTCCACTCCCTGCACCTTCTGCAGAATATCCATCTGTCCCCCAGTCCTCAGCGTCCGCTCCCTGCACCTCCTGCAGAATATCCGTCTGTCCCCCAGTCCTCAGCGTCCGCTCCCTGCACCTCCTGCAGAATATCCGTCTGTCCCCCAGTCCTCAGCGTCCGCTCCCTGCACCTCCTGCAGAATATCAGTCTGTCCCCCAGTCCTCAGCGTCCACTCCCTGCACCTCCTGCAGAATATCCGTCTGTCCCCCAGTCCTCAGCGTCCACTCCCTGCACCTCCTGCAGAATATCCGTCTGTCCCCCAGTCCTCAGCGTCCACTCCCTGCACCTCCTGCAGAATATCCGTCTGTCCCCCAGTCCTCAGCGTCCATTCCCTGCACCTCCTGCAGAATATCCGTCTGTCCCCCAGTCCTCAGCGTCCACTCCCTGCACCTCCTGCAGAATATCCGTCTGTCCCCCAGTCCTCAGCGTCCGCTCCCCGCACCTCCTGCAGAATATCCGTCTGTCCCCCAGTCCTCAGCGTCCACTCCCCGCACCTCCTGCAGAATATCCGTCTGTCCCCCAGTCCTCAGCGTCCACTCCCTGCACCTCCTGCAGAATATCCGTCTGTCCCCCAGTCCTCAGCGTCCGCTCCCTGCACCTCCTGCAGAATATCCGTCTGTCCCCCAGTCCTCAGCGTCCACTCCCTGCACCTCCTGCAGAATATCCGTCAGTCCCCCAGTCCTCAGCGTCCACTCCCTGCACCTCCTGCAGAATATCCGTCTGTCCCCCAGTCCTCAGCGTCCACTCCCTGCACCTCCTGCAGAATATCCGTCTTTCCGCCAGTCCTCAGCGTCCACTCCCTGCACCTCCTGCAGAATATCCGTCTGTCCTCCAGTCCTCAGCGTCCACTCCCTGCACCTTCTGCAGAATATCCATCTGTCCCCCAGTCCTCAGCGTCCGCTCCCTGCACCTCCTGCAGAATATCCGTCTGTCCCCCAGTCCTCAGCGTCCGCTCCCTGCACCTCCTGCAGAATATCCGTCTGTCCCCCAGTCCTCAGCGTCCGCTCCCTGCACCTCCTGCAGAATATCAGTCTGTCCCCCAGTCCTCAGCGTCCACTCCCTGCACCTCCTGCAGAATATCCGTCTGTCCCCCAGTCCTCAGCGTCCACTCCCTGCACCTCCTGCAGAATATCCGTCTGTCCCCCAGTCCTCAGCGTCCACTCCCTGCACCTCCTGCAGAATATCCGTCTGTCCCCCAGTCCTCAGCGTCCACTCCCTGCACCTCCTGCAGAATATCCGTCTGTCCCCCAGTCCTCAGCGTCCATTCCCTGCACCTCCTGCAGAATATCCGTCTGTCCCCCAGTCCTCAGCGTCCACTCCCTGCACCTCCTGCAGAATATCCGTCTGTCCCCCAGTCCTCAGCGTCCGCTCCCCGCACCTCCTGCAGAATATCCGTCTGTCCCCCAGTCCTCAGCGTCCACTCCCTGCACCTCCTGCAGAATATCCGTCTGTCCCCCAGTCCTCAGCGTCCACTCCCTGCACCTCCTGCAGAATATCCGTCTGTCCCCCAGTCCTCAGCGTCCGCTCCCTGCACCTCCTGCAGAATATCCGTCTGTCCCCCAGTCCTCAGCGTCCACTCCCTGCACCTCCTGCAGAATATCCGTCAGTCCCCCAGTCCTCAGCGTCCACTCCCTGCACCTCCTGCAGAATATCCGTCTGTCCCCCAGTCCTCAGCGTCCACTCCCTGCACCTCCTGCAGAATATCAGTCTGTCCCCCAGTCCTCAGCGTCCACTCCCTGCACCTCCTGCAGAATATCCGTCTGTCCCCCAGTCCTCAGCGTCCACTCCCTGCACCTCCTGCAGAATATCCGTCAGTCCCCCAGTCCTCAGCGTCCACTCCCTGCACCTCCTGCAGAATATCCGCCTGCCCCCCAGTCTTCAGCGTCCACTCCCTGCACCTCCTGCAGAATATCCGCCTGTCCCCCAGTCCTCAGCGTCCACTCCCTGCACCTCCTGCAGGATATCCGTCTGTCCCCCAGTCCTCAGCGTCCACTCCCTGCACCTCCTGCAGAATATCCGTCTGTCCCCCAGTCCTCAGCGTCCACTCCCTGCACCTCCTGCAGAATATCCGTCTGTCCCCCAGTCCTCAGCCTCCACTCCCTGCACCTCCTGCAGAATATCCGTCTGTCCCCCAGTCCTCAGCGTCCACTCCCTGCACCTCCTGCAGGATATCCGTCAGTCTCCCAGTCCTCAGCGTCCACTCCCTGCACCTCCTGCAGGATATCCGTCTGTCCCCCAGTCCTCAGCGTCCACTCCCTGCACCTCCTGCAGAATATCCGTCTGTCCCCCAGTCCTCAGCGTCCACTCCCTGCACCTCCTGCAGAATATCCGTCTGTCCCCCAGTCCTCAGCGTCCACTCCCTGCACCTCCTGCAGAATATCCGTCTGTCCCCCAGTCCTCAGCGTCCACTCCCTGCACCTCCTGCAGAATATCCGTCTGTCCCTGATGGTCCCTGGAGAGAAGCGGCTTCTGTGCTGCCCTCCTGGACACCAGGCCTTGCTCCAGGAGTCTCCGCAGTGTCACAGTGCGTGCAGAGGCCTCACACCTGCTGCTGCCATTCCTGAGCTCTGCGATGCTGGGAGCCCCATCCCCCAGCTGAGACACTTGTAAGAGACGCTCCTGGCGCCTGCTGCTCCTTCTTGGGCTCCAGGAGCCTTTCTGGTAACAATGGAGCCTCTCTCCTTGGATTCCTTGATGATGCGATAGATTGGTGACTGAGGTGACATCTTTCTCGCTGCGATACTCTTCCCTGTTCGGCCAGTTTTGTGCAGAGCAATGATGACTGCACGTGTTTCTTTAGAGATAACCATGGGTAACAGAAGAGAAACAATGATGCCAAGCACCAGCCTCCTTGTAAAGTGTCCAGTGGTGTGATTGTTACTTAATCCTCTCCAGCCCTGTCCCCATCAGCCCCCGCACCTGTGTTACTGGAGACATCACTGACACCATGGCCGCTGCTCCGCCTAAGGCGCCTGCAATGAGGAGAAATGTGTTTTGGGGGAAAAAGTTCATTTTCTAGTAAAATACTGACTTTATAATGAATTGCTGATAAGCTGATCCCTCTTTATAACATTCTGGAGAATATGCAAATTACCATTATATCACCTGATGCCGGAGACTTTGTAACAATCACCATTTGTATCATTCTCAAAACTTATGGCCAGGACTGTATATAACACTGGCTGCATTCAATAAGCTCCATAATACTGCCACCTAGTGAGCAAATATGGCCATAACCCCTCATACACCCAGGTTATACCGGCTGTACATATATCATTATATACAGGAGATCCCCAGGTTATACCGGCTGTACATATATCATTATATACAGGAGATCCCCAGGTTATACCGGCTGTACATATATCATTATATACAGGAGATCCCCAGGTTATACCGGCTGTACATATATCATTATATACAGGAGATCCCCAGGTTATACCGGCTGTACATATATCATTATATACAGGAGATCCCCAGGTTATACCAGCTGTACATATATCATTATATACAGGAGATCCCCAGGTTATAGCGGCTGTACATATATCATTATATACAGGAGATCCCCAGGTTATACCAGCTGTACATATATCATTATATACAGGAGATCCCCAGGTTATACCAGCTGTACATATATCATTATATACAGGAGATCCCCAGGTTATACCGGCTGTACATATATCATTATATACAGGAGATCTCCAGGTTATACCAGCTGTACATATATCATTATATACAGGAGATCCCCAGGTTATACCGGCTGTACATATATCATTATATACAGGGGATACCCAGGTTATACCAGCTGTACATATATCATTATATACAGGAGATCCCCAGGTTATACCGGCTGTACATGTATCATTATATACAGGAGATCCCCAGGTTATACCGGCTGTACATATATCATTATATACAGGAGATCCCCGGGTTATACCAGCTGTACATATATCATTATATACAGGATATCCCCAGGTTATAGCGGCTGTACATATATCATTATATACAGGACATACCCAGGTTATAGCGGCTGTACATATATCACTATATACAGGGGATCCCCAGGTTATACCGGCTGTACATATATCATTATATACAGGAGATCCCCAGGTTATACCGGCTGTACATATATCATTATATACAGGAGATCCCCAGGTTATACCGGCGGTACATATATCATTATATACAGGAGATCCCCGGGTTATACCGGCTGTACATATATCATTATATACAGGAGATCCCCAGGTTATACCGGCTGTACATATATCATTATATACAGGAGATCCCCAGGTTATACCGGCTGTACATATATCATTATATACAGGAGATCCCCAGGTTATACCGGCTGTACATATATCATTATATACAGGAGATCCCCAGGTTATACCGGCTGTACATATATCATTATATACAGGAGATCCCCAGGTTATACCGGCTGTACACATATCATTATATACAGGAGATCCCCAGGTTATACCGGCTGTACATATATCATTATATACAGGAGATCCCCGGGTTATACCGGCTGTACATATATCATTATATACAGGAGATCCCCAGGTTATACCAGCTGTACATATATCATTATATACAGGAGATCCCCAGGTTATACCGGCTGTACATATATCACTATATACAGGAGATCCCCAGGTTATACCGGCTGTACATATATCATTATATACAGGAGATCCCCAGGTTATACCGGCTGTACATATATCATTATATACAGGAGATCCCCGGGTTATACCGGCTGTACATATATCATTATATACAGGAGATCCCCAGATTATACCGGCTGTACATATATCATTATATACAGGAGATCCCCAGATTATACCGGCTGTACATATATCACTATATACAGGAGATCCCCAGGTTATACCGGCTGTACATATATCACTATATACAGGAGATCCCCAGGTTATACCGGCTGTACATATATCATTATATACAGGGGATCCCCAGGTTATACCGGCTGTACATATATCATTATATACAGGAGATCCCCAGGTTATAGCGGCTGTACATATATCATTATATACAGGAGATCCCCAGGTTATACCGGCTGTACATATATCATTATATACAGGAGATCCCCAGGTTATACCGGCTGTACATATATCATTATATACAGGAGATCCCCAGGTTATACCGGCTGTACATATATCATTATATACAGGAGATCCCCAGGTTATACCGGCTGTACATATATCATTATATACAGGAGATCCCCAGGTTATACCAGCTGTACATATATCATTATATACAGGAGATCCCCAGGTTATAGCGGCTGTACATATATCATTATATACAGGAGATCCCCAGGTTATACCGGCTGTACATATATCATTATATACAGGAGATCCCCAGGTTATACCGGCTGTACATATATCATTATATACAGGAGATCCCCAGGTTATACCGGCTGTACATATATCATTATATACAGGAGATCCCCAGGTTATACCGGCTGTACATATATCATTATATACAGGGGATCCCCAGGTTATACCGGCTGTACATATATCATTATATACAGGAGATCCCCAGGTTATACCGGCTGTACATATATCATTATATACAGGAGAGCCCCAGGTTATAGCGGCTGTACATATATCATTATATACAGGAGATTCCCGGGTTATACCGGCTGTACATATATCATTATATACAGGAGATCCCCAGGTTATACCGGCTGTACATATATCATTATATACAGGAGATCCCCAGGTTATACCGGCTGTACATATATCACTATATACAGGAGATCCCCGGGTTATACCGGCTGTACATATATCACTATATACAGGAGATCCCCAGGTTATAGCGGCTGTACATATATCATTATATACAGGAGATCCCCAGGTTATAGCGGCTGTACATATATCATTATATACAGGAGATCCCCAGGTTATACCGGCTGTACATATATCATTATATACAGGAGATCCCCGGGTTATACCGGCTGTACTTATATCATTATATACAGGAAATCCCCGGGTTATACCGGCTGTACATATATCATTATATACAGGAGATCCCCAGGTTATACCAGCTGTACATATATCATTATATACAGGAGATCCCCAGGTTATACCGGCTGTACATATATCATTATATACAGGAGATCCCCAGGTTATACCGGCTGTACATATATCATTATATACAGGAGATCCCCGGGTTATACCGGCTGTACATATATCATTATATACAGGAGATCCCCAGGTTATACCGGCTGTACATATACCATTATATACAGGAGATCCCCAGGTTATAGCGGCTGTACATATATCATTATATACAGGAGATCCCAGGTTATAGCGGCTGTACATATATCATTATATACAGGAGATCCCCAGGTTATAGCAGCTGTACATATATCATTATATACAGGAGATCCCCAGGTTATACCGGCTGTACATATATCATTATATACAGGAGATCCCCAGGTTATACCGGCTGTACATATATCATTATATACAGGAGATCCCCAGGTTATACCGGCTGTACATATATCATTATATACAGGAGATCCCCAGGTTATAGCGGCTGTACATATATCATTATATACAGGAGATCCCAGGTTATAGCGGCTGTACATATATCATTATATACAGGAGATCCCCAGGTTATAGCAGCTTATTAGTGTCTTGATTGAGTAGTAGTTTCTGGTGCAGTTCCCTTTGTTGCCAGCAGGTGGCGATGTTGTACTTTGTATCTTTTATGATCAGTGTCGCTGATGGAAGGATCGGAGAATCACATTTATCTGCAGCTGAAGCTTCTTATCCGAAGACTGTCCCTACAAGAAGGGCAAACTTCCAGGACTGCACCAGGACTGTACCCTGGATGCCCCAACAACACCACCGCACAAAATGCCACCCCCTGCAATAATAATACTGGAGTTGCCAGAGCAGAGAATAATAATACTGGAGTTGCCAGAGCAGAGAATAATAATACTGGAGACCCCAGAGCAGAGAATAATAATACTGGAGACCCCAGAGCAGAGAATAATAATACTGGAGACCCCAGAGCAGAGAATAATAATACTGGAGACCCCCAGAGCAGAGAATAATAATACTGGAGACCCCAGAGCAGAGAATAATAATACTGGAGACCCCAGAGCAGAGAATAATAATACTGGAGACCCCAGAGCAGAGAATAATAATACTGGAGACCCCAGAGCAGAGAATAATAATACTGGAGACCCCAGAGCAGAGAATAATAATACTGGAGACCCCCAGAGCAGAGAATAATAATACTGGAGACCCCAGAGCAGAGAATAATAATACTGGAGACCCCAGAGCAGAGAATAATAATACTGGAGACCCCAGAGCAGAGAATAATAATACTGGAGACCCCAGAGCAGAGAATAATAATACTGGAGTTGCCAGAGCAGATAATAATAATACTGGAGACCCCAGAGCAGGTAATAATACTGGAGACCCCAGAGCAGATAATAATAATACTGGAGACCCCAGAGCAGGTAATAATACTGGAGACCCCAGAGCAGAGAATAATAATACTGGAGACCCCAGAGCAGGTAATAATAATGGAGACCCCAGAGCAGATAATAATAATACTGGAGACCCCAGAGCAGAGAATAATAATACTGGAGACCCCAGAGCAGAGAATAATAATACTGGAGACCCCAGAGCAGAGAATAATAATACTGGAGACCCCAGAGCAGAGAATAATAATACTGGAGACCCCCAGAGCAGAGAATAATAATACTGGAGACCCCAGAGCAGAGAATAATAATACTGGAGACCTCAGAGCAGAGAATAATAATACTGGAGACCCCAGAGCAGATAATAATAATACTGGAGACCCCCAGAGCAGAGAATAATAATACTGGAGACCCCAGAGCAGAGAATAATAATACTGGAGACCCCAGAGCAGAGAATAATACTGGAGACCCCAGAGCAGAGAATAATAATACTGGAGACCCCAGAGCAGATAATAATAATACTGGAGACCCCAGAGCAGAGAATAATAATACTGGAGACCCCCAGAGCAGAGAATAATAATACTGGAGACCCCAGAGCAGATAATATTACTGGAGACCCCAGAGCAGAGAATAATAATACTGGAGACCCCAGAGCAGAGAATAATAATACTGGAGACCCCAGAGCAGGGAATAATAATACCGGAGACCCCAGAGCAGAAAATAATAATACTGGAGACCCCAGAGCAGATAATAATAATACTGGAGACCCCTAGAGCAGATAATAATAATACTGGAGACCCCAGAGCAGAGAATAATAATACTGGAGACCCCAGAGCAGAGAATAATAGTAATACTGGACACCCCAGAGCAGATACTAATAATACTGGAGACCCCAGAGCAGATAATAATAATACCGGAGACCCCAGAGCAGAGAATAATAATACTGGAGACCCCAGAGCAGATAATAATAATACTGGAAACCCTAGAGCAGAGAATAATAATACTGGAGACCCCAGAGCAGAGAATAATAATACTGGTGAGCCCAGAGCAGATAATAATAATACTGGAGACCCCAGAGCAGATAATATTAATACTGGAGACCCCAGAGCAGATACTAATAATACTGGAGACCCCAGAGCAGAGAATAATACTGGAGACCCCCAGAGCAGATAATAATAATACTGGAGACCCCAGAGCAGATACTAATAATACTGGAGACCCCCAGAGCAGATAATAATAATACTGGAGACCCCAGAGCAGATAATAATAATACTGGAGACCCCAGAGCAGAGAATAATAATACTGGAGACCCCTAGAGCAGAGAATAATAATAATGGAGACCCCAGAGCAGAGAATAATACTGGAGACCCCAGAGCAGATAATAATACTGGCGACCCCAGAGCAGATACTAATATTACTAGAGACCCCAGAGCAGAGAATAATAATACTGGAGACCACAGAGCAGATAATAATACTGGAGACCCCAGAGCAGATAATAATAATACTGGAGACCCCAGAGCAGAGAATAATAATACTGGAGACCTCAGAGCAGAGAATAATAATATTGGAGACCCCAGAGCAGAGAATAATAATACTGGAGACCCCAGAGCAGAGAATAATAATACTGGAGACCCCAGAGCAGAGAATAATAATACTGGAGACCTCAGAGCAGAGAATAATAATATTGGAGACCCCAGAGCAGAGAATAATAATACTGGAGACCCCAGAGCAGAGAATAATAATACTGGAGACCCCAGAGCAGAGAATAATAATACTGGAGAACCCAGAGCAGACAATAATAATACTGAAGACCCCAGAGCAGATAATAATACTGGAAACCCTAGAGCAGAGAATAATAATACTGGAGACCCCCAGAGCAGACAATTGTACTGGAGACCCCCAGAGCAGAGAATAATAATACTGGAGACCCCCAGAGCAGAGAATAATAATACTGGAGACCCCAGAGCAGAGAATAATACTGGAGACCCCAGAGCAGAGAATAATAATACTGGAGACCCCAGAGCAGAGAATAATAATACTGGAGACCCCAGAGCAGAGAATAATAATACTGGAGACCCCAGAGCAGATAATAATAATACTGGAGACCTCAGAGCAGAGAATAATAATACTGGAGACCCCCAGAGCAGAGAATAATACTGGAGACCCCAGAGCAGAGAATAATAATACTGGAGACCCCAGAGCAGAGAATAATACTGGAGACCCCAGAGCAGAGAATAATAATACTGGAGACCCCAGAGCAGAGAATAATAATAATACTGGACACCCCAGAGCAGATACTAATAATACTGGAGACCCCAGAGCAGAGAATAATACTGGAGACCCCCAGAGCAGATAATAATAATACTGGAGACCCCAGAGCAGATAATAATAATACTGGAGACCCCAGAGCAGATAATATTAATACTGGAGACCCCAGAGCAGATACTAATAATACTGGAGACCCCAGAGCAGATAATAATAATACTGGAAACCCTAGAGCAGAGAATAATAATACTGGAGACCCCAGAGCAGAGAATAATAATACTGGTGACCCCAGAGCAGATAATAATAATACTGGAGACCCCAGAGCAGATAATATTAATACTGGAGACCCCAGAGCAGATACTAATAATACTGGAGACCCCAGAGCAGAGAATAATACTGGAGACCCCCAGAGCAGATAATAATAATACTGGAGACCCCAGAGCAGATACTGATAATACTGGAGACCCCCAGAGCAGATAATAATAATACTGGAGACCCCAGAGCAGATAATAATAATACTGGAGACCCCAGAGCAGATAATAATAATACTGGAGACCCCAGAGCAGAGAATAATAATACTGGAGACCCCTAGAGCAGAGAATAATAATACTGGAGACCCCAGAGCAGAGAATAATACTGGAGACCCCAGAGCAGATAATAATACTGGAGACCCCAGAGCAGATACTAATATTACTAGAGACCCCAGAGCAGAGAATAATAATACTGGAGACCCCAGAGCAGATAATAATACTGGAGACCCCAGAGCAGATAATAATAATACTGGAGACCCCAGAGCAGAGAATAATAATACTGGAGACCTCAGAGCAGAGAATAATAATATTGGAGACCCCAGAGCAGAGAATAATAATACTGGAGACCCCAGAGCAAAGAATAATACTGGAGACCCCAGAGCAGAGAATAATAATACTGGAGACCCCAGAGCAGATAATAATAATACTGGAGACCCCAGAGCAGATAATAATAATACTGGAAACCCTAGAGCAGAGAATAATAATACTGGAGACCCCAAAGCAAAGAATAATAATAATACTGGAGACCCCCAGAGCAGATACTAATAATACTGGAGACCCCAGAGCAGAGAATAATAATACTGGAGACCCCAGAGCAGATAATAATAATACTGGAGACCCCAGAGCAGGTAATAATACTGGAGACCCCAGAGCAGAGAATAATAATACTGGAGACCCCAGAGCAGGTAATAATAATGGAGACCCCAGAGCAGATAATAATAATACTGGAGACCCCAGAGCAGAGAATAATAATACTGGAGACCCCAGAGCAGAGAATAATAATACTGGAGACCCCAGAGCAGAGAATAATAATACTGGAGACCCCAGAGCAGAGAATAATAATACTGGAGACCCCCAGAGCAGAGAATAATAATACTGGAGACCCCAGAGCAGAGAATAATAATACTGGAGACCTCAGAGCAGAGAATAATAATACTGGAGACCCCAGAGCAGATAATAATAATACTGGAGACCCCCAGAGCAGAGAATAATAATACTGGAGACCCCAGAGCAGAGAATAATAATACTGGAGACCCCAGAGCAGATAATAATAATACTGGAGACCCCAGAGCAGAGAATAATAATACTGGAGACCCCCAGAGCAGAGAATAATAATACTGGAGACCCCAGAGCAGATAATATTACTGGAGACCCCAGAGCAGAGAATAATAATACTGGAGACCCCAGAGCAGAGAATAATAATACTGGAGACCCCAGAGCAGGGAATAATAATACCGGAGACCCCAGAGCAGAGAATAATAATACTGGAGACCCCAGAGCAGATAATAATAATACTGGAAACCCTAGAGCAGAGAATAATAATACTGGAGACCCCAGAGCAGAGAATAATAATACTGGAGACACCAGAGCAGATAATATTAATACTGGAGACCCCAGAGCAGATACTAATAATACTGGAGACCCCAGAGCAGAGAATAATACTGGAGACCCCCAGAGCAGATAATAATAATACTGGAGACCCCAGAGCAGAGAATAATAATACTGGAGACCCCTAGAGCAGAGAATAATAATAATGGAGACCCCAGAGCAGAGAATAATACTGGAGACCCCAGAGCAGATAATAATACTGGAGACCCCAGAGCAGATACTAATATTACTAGAGACCCCAGAGCAGAGAATAATAATACTGGAGACCACAGAGCAGATAATAATACTGGAGACCCCACAGCAGATAATAATAATACTGGAGACCCCAGAGCAGAGAATAATAATACTGGAGACCTCAGAGCAGAGAATAATAATATTGGAGACCCCAGAGCAGAGAATAATAATACTGGAGACCCCAGAGCAGGGAATAATAATACTGGAGACCCCAGAGCAGAGAATAATAATACTGGAGACCTCAGAGCAGAGAATAATAATATTGGAGACCCCAGAGCAGAGAATAATAATACTGGAGACCCCAGAGCAGAGAATAATAATACTGGAGACCCCAGAGCAGAGAATAATAATACTGGAGAACCCAGAGCAGACAATAATAATACTGGAGACCCCAGAGCAGATAATAATACTGGAAACCCTAGAGCAGAGAATAATAATACTGGAGACCCCCAGAGCAGACAATTGTACTGGAGACCCCCAGAGCAGAGAATAATAATACTGGAGACCCCCAGAGCAGAGAATAATAATACTGGAGACCCCAGAGCAGAGAATAATACTGGAGACCCCAGAGCAGAGAATAATAATACTGGAGACCCCAGAGCAGAGAATAATAATACTGGAGACCCCAGAGCAGAGAATAATACTGGAGACCCCAGAGCAGAGAATAATAATACTGGAGACCCCAGAGCAGAGAATAATAATAATACTGGACACCCCAGAGCAGATACTAATAATACTGGAGACCCCAGAGCAGATAATAATAATACCGGAGACCCCACAGCAGAGAATAATAATACTGGAGACCCCAGAGCAGATAATAATAATACTGGAAACCCTAGAGCAGAGAATAATAATACTGGAGACCCCAGAGCAGAGAATAATAATACTGGTGACCCCAGAGCAGATAATAATAATACTGGAGACCCCAGAGCAGATAATATTAATACTGGAGACCCCAGAGCAGATACTAATAATACTGGAGACCCCAGAGCAGAGAATAATACTGGAGACCCCCAGAGCAGATAATAATAATACTGGAGACCCCAGAGCAGATACTGATAATACTGGAGACCCCCAGAGCAGATAATAATAATACTGGAGACCCCAGAGCAGATAATAATAATACTGGAGACCCCAGAGCAGATAATAATAATACTGGAGACCCCAGAGCAGAGAATAATAATACTGGAGACCCCTAGAGCAGAGAATAATAATACTGGAGACCCCAGAGCAGAGAATAATACTGGAGACCCCAGAGCAGATAATAATACTGGAGACCCCAGAGCAGATACTAATATTACTAGAGACCCCAGAGCAGAGAATAATAATACTGGAGACCCCAGAGCAGATAATAATACTGGAGACCCCAGAGCAGATAATAATAATACTGGAGACCCCAGAGCAGAGAATAATAATACTGGAGACCTCAGAGCAGAGAATAATAATATTGGAGACCCCAGAGCAGAGAATAATAATACTGGAGACCCCAGAGCAAAGAATAATACTGGAGACCCCAGAGCAGAGAATAATAATACTGGAGACCCCAGAGCAGATAATAATAATACTGGAGACCCCAGAGCAGATAATAATAATACTGGAAACCCTAGAGCAGAGAATAATAATACTGGAGACCCCAAAGCAAAGAATAATAATAATACTGGAGACCCCCAGAGCAGATACTAATAATACTGGAGACCCCAGAGCAGAGAATAATAATACTGGAGACCCCAGAGCAGATAATAATAATACTGGAGACCCCAGAGCAGGTAATAATACTGGAGACCCCAGAGCAGAGAATAATAATACTGGAGACCCCAGAGCAGGTAATAATAATGGAGACCCCAGAGCAGATAATAATAATACTGGAGACCCCAGAGCAGAGAATAATAATACTGGAGACCCCAGAGCAGAGAATAATAATACTGGAGACCCCAGAGCAGAGAATAATAATACTGGAGACCCCAGAGCAGAGAATAATAATACTGGAGACCCCCAGAGCAGAGAATAATAATACTGGAGACCCCAGAGCAGAGAATAATAATACTGGAGACCTCAGAGCAGAGAATAATAATACTGGAGACCCCAGAGCAGATAATAATAATACTGGAGACCCCCAGAGCAGAGAATAATAATACTGGAGACCCCAGAGCAGAGAATAATAATACTGGAGACCCCAGAGCAGAGAATAATACTGGAGACCCCAGAGCAGAGAATAATAATACTGGAGACCCCAGAGCAGATAATAATAATACTGGAGACCCCAGAGCAGAGAATAATAATACTGGAGACCCCCAGAGCAGAGAATAATAATACTGGAGACCCCAGAGCAGATAATATTACTGGAGACCCCAGAGCAGAGAATAATAATACTGGAGACCCCAGAGCAGAGAATAATAATACTGGAGACCCCAGAGCAGGGAATAATAATACCGGAGACCCCAGAGCAGAAAATAATAATACTGGAGACCCCAGAGCAGATAATAATAATACTGGAGACCCTAGAGCAGATAATAATAATACTGGAGACCCCAGAGCAGAGAATAATAATACTGGAGACCCCAGAGCAGAGAATAATAGTAATACTGGACACCCCAGAGCAGATACTAATAATACTGGAGACCCCAGAGCAGATAATAATAATACCGGAGACCCCAGAGCAGAGAATAATAATACTGGAGACCCCAGAGCAGATAATAATAATACTGGAAACCCTAGAGCAGAGAATAATAATACTGGAGACCCCAGAGCAGAGAATAATAATACTGGTGACCCCAGAGCAGATAATAATAATACTGGAGACCCCAGAGCAGATAATATTAATACTGGAGACCCCAGAGCAGATACTAATAATACTGGAGACCCCAGAGCAGAGAATAATACTGGAGACCCCCAGAGCAGATAATAATAATACTGGAGACCCCAGAGCAGAGAATAATAATACTGGAGACCCCTAGAGCAGAGAATAATAATAATGGAGACCCCAGAGCAGAGAATAATACTGGAGACCCCAGAGCAGATAATAATACTGGAGACCCCAGAGCAGATACTAATATTACTAGAGACCCCAGAGCAGAGAATAATAATACTGGAGACCACAGAGCAGATAATAATACTGGAGACCCCAGAGCAGATAATAATAATACTGGAGACCCCAGAGCAGAGAATAATAATACTGGAGACCTCAGAGCAGAGAATAATAATATTGGAGACCCCAGAGCAGAGAATAATAATACTGGAGACCCCAGAGCAGAGAATAATAATACTGGAGACCCCAGAGCAGAGAATAATAATACTGGAGACCTCAGAGCAGAGAATAATAATATTGGAGACCCCAGAGCAGAGAATAATAATACTGGAGACCCCAGAGCAGAGAATAATAATACTGGAGAACCCAGAGCAGACAATAATAATACTGGAGACCCCAGAGCAGATAATAATACTGGAAACCCTAGAGCAGAGAATAATAATACTGGAGACCCCCAGAGCAGACAATTGTACTGGAGACCCCCAGAGCAGAGAATAATAATACTGGAGACCCCCAGAGCAGAGAATAATAATACTGGAGACCCCAGAGCAGAGAATAATACTGGAGACCCCAGAGCAGAGAATAATAATACTGGAGACCCCAGAGCAGAGAATAATAATACTGGAGACCCCAGAGCAGAGAATAATACTGGAGACCCCAGAGCAGAGAATAATAATACTGGAGACCCCAGAGCAGAGAATAATAATAATACTGGACACCCCAGAGCAGATACTAATAATACTGGAGACCCCAGAGCAGATAATAATAATACCGGAGACCCCACAGCAGAGAATAATAATACTGGAGACCCCAGAGCAGATAATAATAATACTGGAAACCCTAGAGCAGAGAATAATAATACTGGAGACCCCAGAGCAGAGAATAATAATACTGGTGACCCCAGAGCAGATAATAATAATACTGGAGACCCCAGAGCAGATAATATTAATACTGGAGACCCCAGAGCAGATACTAATAATACTGGAGACCCCAGAGCAGAGAATAATACTGGAGACCCCCAGAGCAGATAATAATAATACTGGAGACCCCAGAGCAGATACTGATAATACTGGAGACCCCCAGAGCAGATAATAATAATACTGGAGACCCCAGAGCAGATAATAATAATACTGGAGACCCCAGAGCAGATAAAAATAATACTGGAGACCCCAGAGCAGAGAATAATAATACTGGAGACCCCTAGAGCAGAGAATAATAATACTGGAGACCCCAGAGCAGAGAATAATACTGGAGACCCCAGAGCAGATAATAATACTGGAGACCCCAGAGCAGATACTAATATTACTAGAGGCCCCAGAGCAGAGAATAATAATACTGGAGACCCCAGAGCAGATAATAATACTGGAGACCCCAGAGCAGATAATAATAATACTGGAGACCCCAGAGCAGAGAATAATAATACTGGAGACCTCAGAGCAGAGAATAATAATATTGGAGACCCCAGAGCAGAGAATAATAATACTGGAGACCCCAGAGCAAAGAATAATACTGGAGACCCCAGAGCAGAGAATAATAATACTGGAGACCCCAGAGCAGATAATAATAATACTGGAGACCCCAGAGCAGATAATAATAATACTGGAAACCCTAGAGCAGAGAATAATAATACTGGAGACCCCAAAGCAAAGAATAATAATAATACTGGAGACCCCCAGAGCAGATACTAATAATACTGGAGACCCCAGAGCAGAGAATAATAATACTGGAGACCCCAGAGCAGATAATAATAATACTGGAGACCCCAGAGCAGGTAATAATACTGGAGACCCCAGAGCAGAGAATAATAATACTGGAGACCCCAGAGCAGGTAATAATAATGGAGACCCCAGAGCAGATAATAATAATACTGGAGACCCCAGAGCAGAGAATAATAATACTGGAGACCCCAGAGCAGAGAATAATAATACTGGAGACCCCAGAGCAGAGAATAATAATACTGGAGACCCCAGAGCAGAGAATAATAATACTGGAGACCCCCAGAGCAGAGAATAATAATACTGGAGACCCCAGAGCAGAGAATAATAATACTGGAGACCTCAGAGCAGAGAATAATAATACTGGAGACCCCAGAGCAGATAATAATAATACTGGAGACCCCCAGAGCAGAGAATAATAATACTGGAGACCCCAGAGCAGAGAATAATAATACTGGAGACCCCAGAGCAGAGAATAATACTGGAGACCCCAGAGCAGAGAATAATAATACTGGAGACCCCAGAGCAGATAATAATAATACTGGAGACCCCAGAGCAGAGAATAATAATACTGGAGACCCCAGAGCAGATAATATTAATACTGGAGACCCCAGAGCAGATACTAATAATACTGGAGACCCCCAGAGCAGAGAATAATAATACTGGAGACCCCAGAGCAGAGAATAATAATACTGGAGACCTCAGAGCAGAAAATAATAATACTGGAGACCCCAGAGCAGATAATAATAATACTGGAGACCCCCAGAGCAGAGAATAATAATACTGGAGACCCCAGAGCAGAGAATAATAATACTGGAGACCCCAGAGCAGAGAATAATACTGGAGACCCCAGAGCAGAGAATAATAATACTGGAGACCCCAGAGCAGATAATAATAATACTGGAGACCCCAGAGCAGAGAATAATAATACTGGAGACCCCCAGAGCAGAGAATAATAATACTGGAGACCCCAGAGCAGATAATATTACTGGAGACCCCAGAGCAGAGAATAATAATACTGGAGACCCCAGAGCAGAGAATAATAATACTGGAGACCCCAGAGCAGGGAATAATAATACCGGAGACCCCAGAGCAGAAAATAATAATACTGGAGACCCCAGAGCAGATAATAATAATACTGGAGACCCTAGAGCAGATAATAATAATACTGGAGACCCCAGAGCAGAGAATAATAATACTGGAGACCCCAGAGCAGAGAATAATAGTAATACTGGACACCCCAGAGCAGATACTAATAATACTGGAGACCCCAGAGCAGATAATAATAATACCGGAGACCCCAGAGCAGAGAATAATAATACTGGAGACCCCAGAGCAGATAATAATAATACTGGAAACCCTAGAGCAGAGAATAATAATACTGGAGACCCCAGAGCAGAGAATAATAATACTGGTGACCCCAGAGCAGATAATAATAATACTGGAGACCCCAGAGCAGATAATATTAATACTGGAGACCCCAGAGCAGATACTAATAATACTGGAGACCCCAGAGCAGAGAATAATACTGGAGACCCCCAGAGCAGATAATAATAATACTGGAGACCCCAGAGCAGAGAATAATAATACTGGAGACCCCTAGAGCAGAGAATAATAATAATGGAGACCCCAGAGCAGAGAATAATACTGGAGACCCCAGAGCAGATAATAATACTGGAGACCCCAGAGCAGATACTAATATTACTAGAGACCCCAGAGCAGAGAATAATAATACTGGAGACCACAGAGCAGATAATAATACTGGAGACCCCAGAGCAGATAATAATAATACTGGAGACCCCAGAGCAGAGAATAATAATACTGGAGACCTCAGAGCAGAGAATAATAATATTGGAGACCCCAGAGCAGAGAATAATAATACTGGAGACCCCAGAGCAGAGAATAATAATACTGGAGACCCCAGAGCAGAGAATAATAATACTGGAGACCTCAGAGCAGAGAATAATAATATTGGAGACCCCAGAGCAGAGAATAATAATACTGGAGACCCCAGAGCAGAGAATAATAATACTGGAGACCCCAGAGCAGAGAATAATAATACTGGAGAACCCAGAGCAGACAATAATAATACTGGAGACCCCAGAGCAGATAATAATACTGGAAACCCTAGAGCAGAGAATAATAATACTGGAGACCCCCAGAGCAGACAATTGTACTGGAGACCCCCAGAGCAGAGAATAATAATACTGGAGACCCCCAGAGCAGAGAATAATAATACTGGAGACCCCAGAGCAGAGAATAATACTGGAGACCCCAGAGCAGAGAATAATAATACTGGAGACCCCAGAGCAGAGAATAATAATACTGGAGACCCCAGAGCAGAGAATAATACTGGAGACCCCAGAGCAGAGAATAATAATACTGGAGACCCCAGAGCAGAGAATAATAATAATACTGGACACCCCAGAGCAGATACTAATAATACTGGAGACCCCAGAGCAGATAATAATAATACCGGAGACCCCACAGCAGAGAATAATAATACTGGAGACCCCAGAGCAGATAATAATAATACTGGAGACCCCCAGAGCAGAGAATAATAATACTGGAGACCCCAGAGCAGAGAATAATAATACTGGAGACCCCAGAGCAGAGAATAACACTGGAGACCCCAGAGCAGAGAATAATAATACTGGAGACCCCAGAGCAGATAATAATAATACTGGAGACCCCAGAGCAGAGAATAATAATACTGGAGACCCCCAGAGCAGAGAATAATAATACTGGAGACCCCAGAGCAGATAATATTACTGGAGACCCCAGAGCAGAGAATAATAATACTGGAGACCCCAGAGCAGAGAATAATAATACTGGAGACCCCAGAGCAGGGAATAATAATACCGGAGACCCCAGAGCAGAAAATAATAATACTGGAGACCCCAGAGCAGATAATAATAATACTGGAGACCCTAGAGCAGATAAAAATAATACTGGAGACCCCAGAGCAGAGAATAATAATACTGGAGACCCCAGAGCAGAGAATAATAGTAATACTGGACACCCCAGAGCAGATACTAATAATACTGGAGACCCCAGAGCAGATAATAATAATACCGGAGACCCCAGAGCAGAGAATAATAATACTGGAGACCCCAGAGCAGATAATAATAATACTGGAAACCCTAGAGCAGAGAATAATAATACTGGAGACCCCAGAGCAGAGAATAATAATACTGGTGACCCCAGAGCAGATAATAATAATACTGGAGACCCCAGAGCAGATAATATTAATACTGGAGACCCCAGAGCAGATACTAATAATACTGGAGACCCCAGAGCAGAGAATAATACTGGAGACCCCCAGAGCAGATAATAATAATACTGGAGACCCCAGAGCAGATACTAACAATACTGGAGACCCCCAGAGCAGATAATAATAATACTGGAGACCCCAGAGCAGATAATAATAATACTGGAGACCCCAGAGCAGAGAATAATAATACTGGAGACCCCTAGAGCAGAGAATAATAATAATGGAGACCCCAGAGCAGAGAATAATACTGGAGACCCCAGAGCAGATAATAATACTGGAGACCCCAGAGCAGATACTAATATTACTAGAGACCCCAGAGCAGAGAATAATAATACTGGAGACCACAGAGCAGATAATAATACTGGAGACCCCAGAGCAGATAATAATAATACTGGAGACCCCAGAGCAGAGAATAATAATACTGGAGACCTCAGAGCAGAGAATAATAATATTGGAGACCCCAGAGCAGAGAATAATAATACTGGAGACCCCAGAGCAGAGAATAATAATACTGGAGACCCCAGAGCAGAGAATAATAATACTGGAGACCTCAGAGCAGAGAATAATAATATTGGAGACCCCAGAGCAGAGAATAATAATACTGGAGACCCCAGAGCAGAGAATAATAATACTGGAGACCCCAGAGCAGAGAATAATAATACTGGAGAACCCAGAGCAGACAATAATAATACTGGAGACCCCAGAGCAGATAATAATACTGGAAACCCTAGAGCAGAGAATAATAATACTGGAGACCCCCAGAGCAGACAATTGTACTGGAGACCCCCAGAGCAGAGAATAATAATACTGGAGACCCCCAGAGCAGAGAATAATAATACTGGAGACCCCAGAGCAGAGAATAATACTGGAGACCCCAGAGCAGAGAATAATAATACTGGAGACCCCAGAGCAGAGAATAATAATACTGGAGACCCCAGAGCAGAGAATAATACTGGAGACCCCAGAGCAGAGAATAATAATACTGGAGACCCCAGAGCAGAGAATAATAATAATACTGGACACCCCAGAGCAGATACTAATAATACTGGAGACCCCAGAGCAGATAATAATAATACCGGAGACCCCACAGCAGAGAATAATAATACTGGAGACCCCAGAGCAGATAATAATAATACTGGAAACCCTAGAGCAGAGAATAATAATACTGGAGACCCCAGAGCAGAGAATAATAATACTGGTGACCCCAGAGCAGATAATAATAATACTGGAGACCCCAGAGCAGATAATATTAATACTGGAGACCCCAGAGCAGATACTAATAATACTGGAGACCCCAGAGCAGAGAATAATACTGGAGACCCCCAGAGCAGATAATAATAATACTGGAGACCCCAGAGCAGATACTGATAATACTGGAGACCCCCAGAGCAGATAATAATAATACTGGAGACCCCAGAGCAGATAATAATAATACTGGAGACCCCAGAGCAGATAATAATAATACTGGAGACCCCAGAGCAGAGAATAATAATACTGGAGACCCCTAGAGCAGAGAATAATAATACTGGAGACCCCAGAGCAGAGAATAATACTGGAGACCCCAGAGCAGATAATAATACTGGAGACCCCAGAGCAGATACTAATATTACTAGAGACCCCAGAGCAGAGAATAATAATACTGGAGACCCCAGAGCAGATAATAATACTGGAGACCCCAGAGCAGAGAATAATAATACTGGAGACCCCAGAGCAAAGAATAATACTGGAGACCCCAGAGCAGAGAATAATAATACTGGAGACCCCAGAGCAGATAATAATAATACTGGAGACCCCAGAGCAGATAATAATAATACTGGAAACCCTAGAGCAGAGAATAATAATACTGGAGACCCCAAAGCAAAGAATAATAATAATACTGGAGACCCCCAGAGCAGATACTAATAATACTGGAGACCCCAGAGCAGAGAATAATAATACTGGAGACCCCAGAGCAGAGAATAATAATACTGGAGACCCCAGAGCAGAGAATAATAATACTGGAGACCCCAGAGCAGAGAATAATACTGGAGACCCCAGAGCAGAGAATAATAATACTGGAGACCCCAGAGCAGATAATAATAATACTGGAGACCCCAGAGCAGAGAATAATAATACTGGAGACCCCCAGAGCAGAGAATAATAATACTGGAGACCCCAGAGCAGAGAATAATAATAATGGAGACCCCAGAGCAGACAATAATAATACAGGAGACCCCAGAGCAGACAATAATAATACTGGAGACCCCAGAGCAGACAATAATAATACTGGAGACCCCAGAGCAGAGAATAATAATACTGGAGATCCCAGAGCAGATAATAATAATACTGGAGACCCCAGATCAGAGAATAATAATACTGGAGACCCCAGAGCAGACAATAATAATACTGGAGACCCCCAGAGCAGAGAATAATAATACTGGAGACCCCAGAGCAGACAATAATAATACTGGAGACCCCAGAGCAGACAATAATAATACTGGAGACCCCCAGAGCAGAGAATAATAATACTGGAGACCCCACAGCAGATAATAATAATACTGGAGACCACAGAGCAGATACTAATAATACTGGAGACCCCCAGAGCAGAGAATAATAATACTGGAGACCCCCAGAGCACATAATAATAATACTGGAGACCCCAGAGCAGAGAATAATAATACTGGAGACCCCAGAGCAGATAATAATACTGGAGACCCCAAAGCAGACAATAATAATACTGGAGACCCCAGAGCAGATAATAATAATACTGGAGACCCAGAGCAGAGAATAATACTGGAGACCCCAGAGAAGAGAATAATAATACTGGAGACCCCAGAGCAGAGAATAATAATACTGGAGACCCCAGAGCAGATAATAATAATACTGGAAACCCCAGATCAGAGAATAATAATACTGGAGACCCCAGAGCAGATACTAAAAATACTGGAGACCCCCAGAGCAGAGAATAATACTGGAGACCCCCAGAGCAGATAATAATAATACTGGAGACCACAGAGCAGATACTAATAATACTGGAGACCCTCAGAGCAGAGAATAATAATACTGGAGACCCCAGAGCAGAGAATAATAATACTGGAGACCCCCAGAGCAGATAATAATAATACTGGAGACCCCAGAGCAGAGAATAATAATACTGGAGACCGCCAGAGCAGATAATAATACCGGAGACCCCAGAGCAGATAATAGTACCGGAGACCCCAGAGCAGAGAATAATAATACTGGAGACCCCCAGAGCAGAGAATAATACTGGAGACCCCCAGAGCAGATAATAATAATACTGGAGACCACAGAGCAGATACTAATAATACTGGAGACCCCCAGAGCAGAGAATAATAATACTGGAGACCCCAGAGCAGAGAATAATAATACTGGAGACCCCCAGAGCAGAGAATAATAATACAGGAGACCCCAGAGCAGAGAATAATACTGGAGACCCCCAGAGCAAATAATAATAATACTGGAGACCACAGAGCAGATACTAATAATACTGGAGACCCCCAGAGCAGAGAATAATAATACTGGAGACCCCCGGAGCAGATAATAATAATACTGGAGAACCCAGAGCAGAGAATAATAATACTGGAGACCCCAGAGCAGAGAATAATAATACTGGAGACCCCAGAGCAGAGAATAATAATATTGGAGACCCCCAGAGCAGATACTAATAATACTGGAGACCCCAGAGCAGAGAATAATAATACTGGAGACCCCCAGAGCAGATAATAATAATACTGGAGACCCCAGAGCAGAGAATAATAATACTGGAGACCGCCAGAGCAGATAATAATAATACTGGAGACCCCAGAGCAGAGAATAATAATACTGGAGACCCCAGAGCAGAGAATAATACTGGAGACCCCCAGAGCAGATAATAATAATACTGGAGACCCCAGAGCAGAGAATAATACTGGAGACCCCCAGAGCAGATAATAATAATACTGGAGACCCCAGAGCAGAGAATAATAATATTGGAGACCCCAGAGCAGATAATAATAATACCGGAGACCCCAGAGCAGAGAATAATAATACTGGAAACCCCAGAGCAGATAATAATAATACTAGAGACCCCAGAGCAGATAATAATAATACTGGAGACCCCAGAGCAGATAATAATAATACTGGAGACCCCCAGAACAGAGAATAATAATACTGGAGACCCCCAGAGCACATAATAATAATACTGGAGACCCCAGAGCAGAGAATAATAATACTGGAGACCCCAGAGCAGAGAATAATAATACTGGAGACCCCAGAGCAGAGAATAATAATACTGGAGACCCCAGAGCAGAGAATAATAATACGGGAGACCGCCAGAGCAGATAATAATAATACTGGAGACCCCAGAGCAGAGAATAATAATACTGGAGACCGCCAGAGCAGATAATAATACCGGAGACCCCAGAGCAGATAATAGGACCAGAGACCCCAGAGCAGAGAATAATAATACTGGAGACCCCCAGAGCAGAGAATAATAATACTGGAGACCCCAGAGCAGAGAATAATAATACTGGAGACCCCAGAGCAGATAATAATAGTACTGGAGACCCCAGATCAGAGAATAATAATACTGGAGACCCGAGAGCAGAGAATAATACTGGAGACCCCCAGAGCAGATAATAATAATACTGGAGACCCCAGAGCAGAGAATAATAATACTGGAGACCCCAGAGCCAAGAATAATAATACTGGAGACCCCAGAGCAAAGAATAATAATAATACTGGAGACCCCAGAGCAGATACTAATAATACTGGAGACCTCAGAACAGAGAATAATAATACTGGAGACCCCAGAGCAGAGAATAATAATACTGGAGACCCCAGATCAGAGAATAATAATATTGGAGACCCCCAGAGCAGAGAATAATAATACTGGAGACCCCAGAGCAGAGAATAATAATACTGGAGACCCCCAGAGCAGACAATATAAATACTGGAGACCCCAGAGCAGATAATAATAATACTGGAGACCCCAGAGCAGAGAATAATAATACTGGAGACCCCAGAGCAGACAATAATAATACTGGAGACCCCAGAGCAGACAATAATAATACTGGAGACCCCAGGGCAGATAATAATAATACTGGAGACCCCCAGAGCAGATAATAATAATACTGGAGACCCCAGAGCAGAGAATAATAATACTGGAGACCCCAGAGCAGACGATAATAATTCTGGAGACCCCAGAGCAGATAATAATAATACTGGAGACCCCAGAGCAGAGAATAATACTGGAGACCCCAGAGCAGAGAATAATAATACTGGAGACCCCAGAGCAGAGAATAATAATACTGGAGACCCCCAGAGCAGATACTAATAATACTGGAGACCCCAGAGCAGAGAATAATAATACTGGAGACCCCCAGAGCAGAGAATAATAATACTGGAGACCCCACAGCAGAGAATAATAATACTGGAGACCCCAGAGCAGAGAATAATAATATTGGAGACCGCCAGAGCAGATAATAATACCGGAGACCCCAGAGCAGATAATAATACTGGAGACCCCCAGAGCAGAGAATAATAATACTGGAGACCCCAGAGCAGATAATAATAATACTGGAGACCCCAGATCAGAGAATAATCATACTGGAGTCCCCAGAGCAGACAATAATAATACTGGAGACCCCAGAGCAGACAATAATAATACTGGAGACCCCAGAGCAGATAATAATAATACTGGAGACCCCCAGAGCAGATAATAATAATACTGGAGACCCCAGAGCAGAGAATAATAATACTGGAGACCCCAGAGCAGAGAATAATAATACTGGAGACCACAGAGCAGATAATAATAATACTGGAGACCCCAGAGCAGAGAATAATACTGGAGACCCCAGAGCAGAGAATAATAACACTGGAGACCCCAGAGCAGAGAATAATAATACTGGAGACCCCCAGAGCAGATACTAATAATACTGGAGACCCCAGAGCAGAGAATAATAATACTGGAGACCCCCAGAGCAGAGAATAATAATACTGGAGACCCCACAGCAGAGAATAATAATACTGGAGACCCCAGAGCAGAGAATAATAATATTGGAGACCGCCAGAGCAGATAATAATACAGGAGACCCCAGAGCAGATAATAGTACCGGAGACCCCAGAGCAGAGAATAATAATACTGGAGACTCCCAGAGCAGAGAATAATAATACTGGAGACCCCAGAGCAGATAATAATAATACTGGAGACCCCAGATCAGAGAATAATCATACTGGAGTCCCCAGAGCAGATACTAATAATACTGGAGACCCCAGAGCAGAGAAAAATACTGGAGACCCCCAGAGCAGATAATAATAATAATACCGGAGACCCAAGAGCAGAGAATAATAATATTGGAGACCCCAGAGCAGCTAATAATAATACCGGAGACCCCAGAGCAGAGAATAATAATACTGGAGACCCCAGAGCAGAGAATAATAATATTGGAGACCCCAGAGCAGATACTAATAATACTAGAGACCCCAGAGCAGAGAATAATAATACTGAAGACCCCAGAGCAGATAATAATACTGGAGACCCCAGAGCAGATAATAATACTGGAGACCCCAGAGCAGAGAATAATAATACTGGTGACCCCAGAGCAGATAATAATAATACTGGAGACCCCAGAGCAGATAATAATAATACTGGAGACCCCAGAGCAGAGAATAATAATACTGGAGACCCCAGAGCAGAGAATAATACTGGAGACCCCCAGAGCAGATAATAATAATACTGGAGACCCCCAGAGCAGAGAATAATAATACTGGAGACCCCAGAGCAGAGAATAATAATACTGGAGACCCGCAGAGCAGATACTAATAATACTGGAGACCCAGGAGCAGAGAATAATAATACTGGAGACCCCCAGAGCAGATACTAATAATACTGGAGACCCAAGAGCAGAGAATAATAATATTGGAGACCCCAGAGCAGATAATAATAATACCGGAGACCCCAGAGCAGAGAATAATAATACTGGAGACCCCAGAGCAGAGAATAATAATATTGGAGACCCCAGAGCAGATACTAATAATACTAGAGACCCCAGAGCAGAGAATAATAATACTGAAGACCCCAGAGCAGATAATAATACTGGAGACCCCAGAGCAGATAATAATACTGGAGACCCCAGAGCAGAGAATAATAATACTGGAGACCCCAGAGCAGAGAATAATAATACTGGAGACCCCAGAGCAGAGAATAATAATACTGGAGACCCCAGAGCAGAGAATAATAATACTGGAGACCCCAGAGCAGAGAATAATACTGGAGACCACACAGCAGATAATAATAATATTGGAGACCCCCAGAGCAGATACTAATAATACTGGAGACCCCCAGAGCAGATAATAATAATACTGGATACCCCAGAGCAGAGAATAATAATACTGGAGACCGCCAGAGCAGATAATAATAATACCGGAGACCCCAGAGCAGATAATAATAATACTGGAGATTCCCAGAGCAGAGAATAATAATACTGGAGACCCCAGAGCAGATAATAATACTGGAGACCCCAGAGCAGATAATAATAATACTGGAGACCCCAGAGCAGATACTAATAATACTGGAGACCCCAGAGCAGAGAATAATACTGGAGACCCCCAGAGCAGATAATAATAATACTGGAGACCCCAGAGCAGAGAATAATAATACTGGAGACCCCAGAGCAGATAATAATAATACTGGAGACCCCAGAGCAGAGAATAATAATACTGGAGACCCCAGAGCAGAGAATAATACTGGAGACCCCCAGAGCAGATAATAATAATACTGGAGACCCCCAGAGCAGAGAATAATAATACTGGAGACCCCAGAGCAGAGAATAATAATACTGGAGACCCGCAGAGCAGATACTAATAATACTGGAGACCCCAGAGCAGAGAATAATAATACTGGAGACCCCCAGAGCAGATACTAATAATACTGGAGACCCCAGAGCAGATAATAATAATACTGGAGACCCCAGAGCAGAGAATAATAATACTGGAGACCCCAGAGCAGATAATAATACTGGAGACCCCAGAGCAGACAATAATAATACTGGAGATCCCAGAGCAGAGAATAATAATACTGGAGACCCCAGAGCAGAGAATAATAATACTGGAGACCCCAGAGCAGAGAATAATAATACTGGAGACCCCAGAGCAGAGAATAATACTGGAGACCACACAGCAGATAATAATAATATTGGAGACCCCCAGAGCAGATACTAATAATACTGGAGACCCCCAGAGCAGATAATAATAATACTGGAAACCCCAGAGCAAAGAATAATAATACTGGAGACCCCAGAGCAGAGAATAATACTGGAGACCCCAGAGCAGAGAATAATAATACTGGAGACACCAGAGCAGAGAATAATAATACTGGAGACCCCAGAGCAAAGAATAATAATACTGGAGACCCCCAGAGAAGATACTAATAATACTGGAGACCCCAAAGCAGAGAATAAAAATACTGGAGACCCCCAGAGCAGAGAATAATAATACTGGAGACCCCAGAGCAGATAATAATAATACTGGAGACCCCAGAGCAGAGAATAATAATACTGGAGACCCCAGAGCAGATAATAATAATACTGGAGACCCCAGAGCAGAGAATATTAATACTGGAGACACCCAGAGCAGATAATAATAATACTGGAGACCCCAGAGCAGAGAATAATAATACTGGAGACCCCAGAGCAGAGAATAATAATACTGGAGACCCCAGAGCAGAGAATAATAATACTGGAGACCCCAGAGCAGAGAATAATAATACTGGAGACCCCCAGAGCAGATAATAATAATACTGGAGACCCCCAGAGCAGAGAATAATAATACTGAAGACCCCAGAGCAGAGAATAGTAATACTGGAGACCCCCAGAGCAGATAATAATAATACTGGAGACCCCAGAGCAGATAATAATAATACTGGAGACCCCAGATCAGATAATAATAATACTGGAGACCCCAGAGCAGAGAATAATAATATTGGAGACCCCAGAGCAGATACTAATAATACTAGAGACCCCAGAGCAGAGAATAATAATACTGAAGACCCCAGAGCAGATAATAATACTGGAGACCCCAGAGCAGATAATAATACTGGAGACCCCAGAGCAGAGAATAATAATACTGGTGACCCCAGAGCAGATAATAATAATACTGGAGACCCCAGAGCAGATAATAATAATACTGGAGACCCCAGAGCAGAGAATAATAATACTGGAGACCCCAGAGCAGAGAATAATACTGGAGACCCCCAGAGCAGATAATAATAATACTGGAGACCCCCAGAGCAGAGAATAATAATACTGGAGACCCCAGAGCAGAGAATAATAATACTGGAGACCCGCAGAGCAGATACTAATAATACTGGAGACCAAGGAGCAGAGAATAATAATACTGGAGACCCCCAGAGCAGATACTAATAATACTGGAGACCCAAGAGCAGAGAATAATAATATTGGAGACCCCAGAGCAGATAATAATAATACCGGAGACCCCAGAGCAGAGAATAATAATACTGGAGACCCCAGAGCAGAGAATAATAATATTGGAGACCCCAGAGCAGATACTAATAATACTAGAGACCCCAGAGCAGAGAATAATAATACTGAAGACCCCAGAGCAGATAATAATACTGGAGACCCCAGAGCAGATAATAATACTGGAGACCCCAGAGCAGAGAATAATAATACTGGAGACCCCAGAGCAGAGAATAATAATACTGGAGACCCCAGAGCAGAGAATAATAATACTGGAGACCCCAGAGCAGAGAATAATAATACTGGAGACCCCAGAGCAGAGAATAATACTGGAGACCACACAGCAGATAATAATAATATTGGAGACCCCCAGAGCAGATACTAATAATACTGGAGACCCCCAGAGCAGATAATAATAATACTGGATACCCCAGAGCAGAGAATAATAATACTGGAGACCGCCAGAGCAGATAATAATACCGGAGACCCCAGAGCAGATAATAATAATACTGGAGATTCCCAGAGCAGAGAATAATAATACTGGAGACCCCAGAGCAGATAATAATACTGGAGACCCCAGAGCAGATAATAATAATACTGGAGACCCCAGAGCAGATACTAATAATACTGGAGACCCCAGAGCAGAGAATAATACTGGAGACCCCCAGAGCAGATAATAATAATACTGGAGACCCCAGAGCAGAGAATAATAATACTGGAGACCCCAGAGCAGATAATAATAATACTGGAGACCCCAGAGCAGAGAATAATAATACTGGAGACCCCAGAGCAGAGAATAATACTGGAGACCCCCAGAGCAGATAATAATAATACTGGAGACCCCCAGAGCAGAGAATAATAATACTGGAGACCCCAGAGCAGAGAATAATAATACTGGAGACCCGCAGAGCAGATACTAATAATACTGGAGACCCCAGAGCAGAGAATAATAATACTGGAGACCCCCAGAGCAGATACTAATAATACTGGAGACCCCAGAGCAGATAATAATAATACTGGAGACCCCAGAGCAGAGAATAATAATACTGGAGACCCCAGAGCAGATAATAATACTGGAGACCCCAGAGCAGACAATAATAATACTGGAGATCCCAGAGCAGAGAATAATAATACTGGAGACCCCAGAGCAGAGAATAATAATACTGGAGACCCCAGAGCAGAGAATAATAATACTGGAGACCCCAGAGCAGAGAATAATACTGGAGACCACACAGCAGATAATAATAATATTGGAGACCCCCAGAGCAGATACTAATAATACTGGAGACCCCCAGAGCAGATAATAATAATACTGGAAACCCCAGAGCAAAGAATAATAATACTGGAGACCCCAGAGCAGAGAATAATACTGGAGACCCCAGAGCAGAGAATAATAATACTGGAGACACCAGAGCAGAGAATAATAATACTGGAGACCCCAGAGCAAAGAATAATAATACTGGAGACCCCCAGAGAAGATACTAATAATACTGGAGACCCCAAAGCAGAGAATAAAAATACTGGAGACCCCCAGAGCAGAGAATAATAATACTGGAGACCCCAGAGCAGATAATAATAATACTGGAGACCCCAGAGCAGAGAATAATAATACTGGAGACCCCAGAGCAGATAATAATAATACTGGAGACCCCAGAGCAGAGAATATTAATACTGGAGACACCCAGAGCAGATAATAATAATACTGGAGACCCCAGAGCAGAGAATAATAATACTGGAGACCCCAGAGCAGAGAATAATAATACTGGAGACCCCAGAGCAGAGAATAATAATACTGGAGACCCCAGAGCAGAGAATAATAATACTGGAGACCCCCAGAGCAGATAATAATAATACTGGAGACCCCCAGAGCAGAGAATAATAATACTGAAGACCCCAGAGCAGAGAATAGTAATACTGGAGACCCCCAGAGCAGATAATAATAATACTGGAGACCCCAGAGCAGATAATAATAATACTGGAGACCCCAGAGCAGATAATAATAATACTGGAGACCCCAGAGCAGAGAATAATAATATTGGAGACCCCAGAGCAGATACTAATAATACTAGAGACCCCAGAGCAGAGAATAATAATACTGAAGACCCCAGAGCAGATAATAATACTGGAGACCCCAGAGCAGATAATAATACTGGAGACCCCAGAGCAGAGAATAATAATACTGGTGACCCCAGAGCAGATAATAATAATACTGGAGACCCCAGAGCAGATAATAATAATACTGGAGACCCCAGAGCAGAGAATAATAATACTGGAGACCCCAGAGCAGAGAATAATACTGGAGACTCCCAGAGCAGATAATAATAATACTGGAGACCCCCAGAGCAGAGAATAATAATACTGGAGACCCCAGAGCAGAGAATAATAATACTGGAGACCCGCAGAGCAGATACTAATAATACTGGAGACCCAGGAGCAGAGAATAATAATACTGGAGACCCCCAGAGCAGATACTAATAATACTGGAGACCCAAGAGCAGAGAATAATAATATTGGAGACCCCAGAGCAGATAATAATAATACCGGAGACCCCAGAGCAGAGAATAATAATACTGGAGACCCCAGAGCAGAGAATAATAATATTGGAGACCCCAGAGCAGATACTAATAATACTAGAGACCCCAGAGCAGAGAATAATAATACTGAAGACCCCAGAGCAGATAATAATACTGGAGACCCCAGAGCAGATAATAATACTGGAGACCCCAGAGCAGAGAATAATAATACTGGAGACCCCAGAGCAGAGAATAATAATACTGGAGACCCCAGAGCAGAGAATAATAATACTGGAGACCCCAGAGCAGAGAATAATAATACTGGAGACCCCAGAGCAGAGAATAATACTGGAGACCACACAGCAGATAATAATAATATTGGAGACCCCCAGAGCAGATACTAATAATACTGGAGACCCCCAGAGCAGATAATAATAATACTGGATACCCCAGAGCAGAGAATAATAATACTGGAGACCGCCAGAGCAGATAATAATACCGGAGACCCCAGAGCAGATAATAATAATACTGGAGATTCCCAGAGCAGAGAATAATAATACTGGAGACCCCAGAGCAGATAATAATACTGGAGACCCCAGAGCAGATAATAATAATACTGGAGACCCCAGAGCAGATAATAATAATACTGGAGACCCCAGAGCAGATACTAATAATACTGGAGACCCCAGAGCAGAGAATAATACTGGAGACCCCCAGAGCAGATAATAATAATACTGGAGACCCCAGAGCAGAGAATAATAATACTGGAGACCCCAGAGCAGATAATAATAATACTGGAGACCCCAGAGCAGAGAATAATAATACTGGAGACCCCAGAGCAGAGAATAATACTGGAGACCCCCAGAGCAGATAATAATAATACTGGAGACCCCCAGAGCAGAGAATAATAATACTGGAGACCCCAGAGCAGAGAATAATAATACTGGAGACCCGCAGAGCAGATACTAATAATACTGGAGACCCCAGAGCAGAGAATAATAATACTGGAGACCCCCAGAGCAGATACTAATAATACTGGAGACCTCAGAGCAGAGAATAATAATACTGGAGACCCCCAGAGCAGAGAATAATAATACTGGAGACCCCAGAGGAGAGAATAATAATACTGGAGACCCCCAGAGCAGAGAATAATAATACTGGAGACCACAGAGCAGAGAATAATAATACTGGAGACCCCAGAGCAGAGAAAAATAATACTGGAGACCATAGAGCAGAGAATAATAATACTGGAGACCCCAGAGCAGACAATAATAATACTGGAGACCCCAGAGCAGATACTAATAATACTGGAGACCCCAGAGCAGAGAATAATAATACTGGAGACCCCAGAGCAGAGAATAATAATAATGGGGACCTCAGAGCAGAGAATAATAATACTGGAGACCCCAGAGCAGAGAATAATAATACTGGAGACCCCAGAGCAGAGAATAATAATACTGGAGACCCCAGAGCAGATAATAATAATACTGGAGACCCCAGAGCAGAGAATAATAATACCGGAGACCCCAGAGCAGAGAATAATAATAATGGGGACCCCAGAGCAGAGAATAATAATACTGGAGACCCCAGAGCAGAGAATAATAATACCGGAGACCCCAGAGCAGAGAATAATAATAATGGGGACCCCAGAGCAGAGAATAATAATACTGGAGACCCCAGAGCAGATACTAATAATACTGGAGACCCCAGAGCAGAGAATAATAATACTGGAGACCCCAGAGCAGAGAATAATAATACTGTAGACCCCAAAGCAGATAATAATACTGGAGACCCCAGAGCAGATAATAATAATAATACTGGAGACCCCCAGAGCAGAGAATAATAATACTGGAGACCCCAGAGCAGAGAATAATAATACTGGAGACCCCAGAGCAGAGAATAATAATACTAAAGAGACCCCAGAGCAGATTATAATACTGTAGACCCCAAAGCAGATAATAATAATACTGGAGACAACAGAGCAGAGAATACTAATACTAAAGAGACCCCAGAGCAGATACTAATAATTCTGGAGACCCCAGAGCAGATACTAATAATTCTGGAGACCCCAGAGCAATTAAAACTGGGGACCAAAGAGCAGAGAATAATAATACTGGAGACCCCAGAGCAGATACTAATAATACTGGAGACCCCAGAGCAGAGAATAATAATACTGGAGACCCCAGAGCAGACAATAATAATACTGGAGACCCCAGAGCAGATAATACTGGAGACCCCAGAGCAGAGAATAATAATAATAATGGAGACCCCAGGGCAGAGAATAATAATACTGTAGACCCCAAAGCAGATAATAATAATACTGGAGACCCCAGATCAGATACTAATAATACTGGAGACCCCCAGAGCAGAGAATAATAATACTGGAGACCCCAGAGCAGAGAATAATAATAATGGAGACCCCAGAGCAGACAATAATAATACTGGAGACCCCAGAGCAGACAATAATAATACTGGAGACCCCAGAGCAGAGAATAATACTGGAGACCCCAGAGCAGAGAATAATAATACTGGAGATCCCAGAGCAGATAATAATAATACTGGAGACCCCAGATCAGAGAATAATAATACTGGAGACCCCAGAGCAGACAATAATAATACTGGAGACCCCCAGAGCAGAGAATAATAATACTGGAGACCCCAGAGCAGAGAATAATAATACTGGAGACCCCAGAACAGACAATAATAATACTGGAGACCCCAGAGCAGAGAATAATACTGGAGACCCCAGAGCAGATAATAATACTGGAGACCCCAGAGCACAGAATAATAATACTGGAGACCCCAGAGCAGAGAATAATAATACTGGAGACCCCAGAGCAGGTAATAATACTGGAGACCCCAGAGCAGACAATAATAATACTGGAGATCCCAGAGCAGATAATAATAATACTGGAGACCCAGAGCAGAGAATAATACTGGAGACCCCAGAGCAGAGAATAATAATACTGGAGACCCCAGAGCAGAGAATAATAATACTGGAGACCCCCAGAGCAGAGAATAATAATACTGGAGACCCCACAGCAGATAATAATAATACTGGAGACCACAGAGCAGATACTAATAATACTGGAGACCCCCAGAGCAGAGAATAATAATACTGGAGACCCCCAGAGCACATAATAATAATACTGGAGACCCCAGAGCAGAGAATAATAATACTGGAGACCCCAGAGCAGAGAATAATAATACTGGAGACCCCAAAGCAGACAATAATAATACTGGAGACCCCAGAGCAGATAATAATAATACTGGAGACCCAGAGCAGAGAATAATACTGGAGACCCCAGAGCAGAGAATAATAATACTGGAGACCCCAGAGCAGAGAATAATAATACTGGAGACCCCAGAGCAGATAATAATAATACTGGAAACCCCAGATCAGAGAATAATAATACTGGAGACCCCAGAGCAGATACTAATAATACTGGAGACCCCCAGAGCAGAGAATAATACTGGAGACCCCCAGAGCAGATAATAATAATACTGGAGACCACAGAGCAGATACTAATAATACTGGAGACCCCCAGAGCAGAGAATAATAATACTGGAGACCCCAGAGCAGAGAATAATAATACTGGAGACCCCCAGAGCAGATAATAATAATACTGGAGACCCCAGAGCAGAGAATAATAATACTGGAGACCGCCAGAGCAGATAATAATACCGGAGACCCCAGAGCAGATAATAGTACCGGAGACCCCAGAGCAGAGAATAATAATACTGGAGACCCCCAGAGCAGAGAATAATACTGGAGACCCCCAGAGCAGATAATAATAATACTGGAGACCACAGAGCAGATACTAATAATACTGGAGACCCCCAGAGCAGAGAATAATAATACTGGAGACCCCAGAGCAGAGAATAATAATACTGGAGACCCCCAGAGCAGAGAATAATAATACAGGAGACCCCAGAGCAGAGAATTATACTGGAGACCCCCAGAGCAAATAATAATAATACTGGAGACCACAGAGCAGATACTAATAATACTGGAGACCCCCAGAGCAGAGAATAATAATACTGGAGACCCCCGGAGCAGATAATAATAATACTGGAGAACCCAGAGCAGAGAATAATAATACTGGAGACCCCAGAGCAGAGAATAATAATATTGGAGACCCCCAGAGCAGATACTAATAATACTGGAGACCCCAGAGCAGAGAATAATAATACTGGAGACCCCCAGAGCAGATAATAATAATACTGGAGACCCCAGAGCAGAGAATAATAATACTGGAGACCCCAGAGCAGATAATAATAATACTGGAGACCCCAGATCAGAGAATAATAATACTGGAGACCCCAGAGCAGAGAATAATACTGGAGACCCCCAGAGCAGATAATAATAATACTGGAGACCCCAGAGCAGAGAATAATACTGGAGACCCCCAGAGCAGATAATAATAATACTGGAGACCCCAGAGCAGAGAATAATAATATTGGAGACCCCAGAGCAGATAATAATAATACCGGAGACCCCAGAGCAGAGAATAATAATACTGGAAACCCCAGAGAAGATAATAATAATACTAGAGACCCCAGAGCAGATAATAATAATACTGGAGACCCCAGAGCAGATAATAATAATACTGGAGACCCCCAGAACAGAGAATAATAATACTGGAGACCCCCAGAGCAGATAATAATAATACTGGAGACCCCAGAGCAGAGAATAATACTGGAGACCCCAGAGCAGAGAATAATAATACTGGAGACCCCAGAGCAGAGAATAATAATACTGGAGACCCCAGAGCAGAGAATAATAATACTGGAGACCCCAGAGCAGAGAATAATAATACTGGAGACCGCCAGAGCAGATAATAATAATACTGGAGACCCCAGAGCAGAGAATAATAATACTGGAGACCCCAGAGCAGATAATAGGACCAGAGACCCCAGAGCAGAGAATAATAATACTGGAGACCCCCAGAGCAGAGAATAATAATACTGGAGACCCCAGAGCAGAGAATAATAATACTGGAGACCCCAGAGCAGATAATAATAGTACTGGAGACCCCAGATCAGAGAATAATAATACTGGAGACCCGAGAGCAGAGAATAATACTGGAGACCCCCAGAGCAGATAATAATAATACTGGAGACCCCAGAGCAGAGAATAATAATACTGGAGACCCCAGAGCAAAGAATAATAATACTGAAGACCCCAGAGCAAAGAATAATAATAATACTGGAGACCCCAGAGCAGATACTAATAATACTGGAGACCCCAGAGCAGAGAATAATAATACTGGAGACCCCAGATCAGAGAATAATAATATTGGAGACCCCCAGAGCAGAGAATAATAATACTGGAGACCCCAGAGCAGAGAATAATAATACTGGAGACCCCCAGAGCAGACAATATAAATACTGGAGACCCCAGAGCAGATAATAATAATACTGGAGACCCCAGAGCAGAGAATAATAATACTGGAGACCCCAGAGCAGACAATAATAATACTGGAGACCCCAGAGCAGACAATAATAATACTGGAGACCCCAGGGCAGATAATAATAATACTGGAGACCCCCAGAGCAGATAATAATGATACTGGAGACCCCAGAGCAGAGAATAATAATACTGGAGACCCCAGAGCAGAGAATAATAATATTGGAGACCCCCAGAGCAGATACTAATAATACTGGAGACCCCAGAGCAGAGAATAATAATACTGGAGACCCCCAGAGCAGATAATAATAATACTGGAGACCCCAGAGCAGAGAATAATAATACTGGAGACCCCAGAGCAGATAATAATAATACTGGAGACCCCAGATCAGAGAATAATAATACTGGAGACCCCAGAGCAGAGAATAATACTGGAGACCCCCAGAGCAGATAATAATAATACTGGAGACCCCAGAGCAGAGAATAATACTGGAGACCCCCAGAGCAGATAATAATAATACTGGAGACCCCAGAGCAGAGAATAATAATATTGGAGACCCCAGAGCAGATAATAATAATACCGGAGACCCCAGAGCAGAGAATAATAATACTGGAAACCCCAGAGCAGATAATAATAATACTAGAGACCCCAGAGCTAATAATAATAATACTGGAGACCCCAGAGCAGATAATAATAATACTGGAGACCCCCAGAACAGAGAATAATAATACTGGAGACCCCCAGAGCAGATAATAATAATACTGGAGACCCCAGAGCAGAGAATAATACTGGAGACCCCAGAGCAGAGAATAATAATACTGGAGACCCCAGAGCAGAGAATAATAATACTGGAGACCCCAGAGCAGAGAATAATAATACTGGAGACCCCAGAGCAGAGAATAATAATACTGGAGACCGCCAGAGCAGATAATAATAATACTGGAGACCCCAGAGCAGAGAATAATAATACTGGAGACCGCCAGAGCAGATAATAATACTGGAGACCCCAGAGCAGATAATAGGACCAGAGACCCCAGAGCAGAGAATAATAATACTGGAGACCCCCAGAGCAGAGAATAATAATACTGGAGACCCCAGAGCAGAGAATAATAATACTGGAGACCCCAGAGCAGATAATAATAGTACTGGAGACCCCAGATCAGAGAATAATAATACTGGAGACCCGAGAGCAGAGAATAATACTGGAGACCCCCAGAGCAGATAATAATAATACTGGAGACCCCAGAGCAGAGAATAATAATACTGGAGACCCCAGAGCAAAGAATAATAATACTGAAGACCCCAGAGCAAAGAATAATAATAATACTGGAGACCCCAGAGCAGATACTAATAATACTGGAGACCCCAGAGCAGAGAATAATAATACTGGAGACCCCAGATCAGAGAATAATAATATTGGAGACCCCCAGAGCAGAGAATAATAATACTGGAGACCCCAGAGCAGAGAATAATAATACTGGAGACCCCCAGAGCAGACAATATAAATACTGGAGACCCCAGAGCAGATAATAATAATACTGGAGACCCCAGAGCAGAGAATAATAATACTGGAGACCCCAGAGCAGACAATAATAATACTGGAGACCCCAGAGCAGACAATAATAATACTGGAGACCCCAGGGCAGATAATAATAATACTGGAGACCCCCAGAGCAGATAATAATAATACTGGAGACCCCAGAGCAGAGAATAATAATACTGGAGACCCCAGAGCAGACAATAATAATTCTGGAGACCCCAGAGCAGATAATAATAATACTGGAGACCCCAGAGCAGAGAATAATACTGGAGACCCCAGAGCAGAGAATAATAATACTGGAGACCCCAGAGCAGAGAATAATAATACTGGAGACCCCAGAGCAGACAATAATAATTCTGGAGACCCCAGAGCAGATAATAATAATACTGGAGACCCCAGAGCAGAGAATAATACTGGAGACCCCAGAGCAGAGAATAATAATACTGGAGACCCCAGAGCAGAGAATAATAATACTGGAGACCCCAGAGCAGAGAATAATAATACTGGAGACCCCCAGAGCAGATACTAATAATACTGGAGACCCCAGAGCAGAGAATAATAATACTGGAGACCCCCAGAGCAGAGAATAATAATACTGGAGACCCCACAGCAGAGAATAATAATACTGGAGACCCCAGAGCAGAGAATAATAATATTGGAGACCGCCAGAGCAGATAATAATACCGGAGACCCCAGAGCAGATAATAGTACCGGAGACCCCAGAGCAGAGAATAATAATACTGGAGACCCCCAGAGCAGAGAATAATAATACTGGAGACCCCAGAGCAGATAATAATAATACTGGAGACCCCAGATCAGAGAATAATCATACTGGAGTCCCCAGAGCAGACAATAATAATACTGGAGACCCCAGAGCAGACAATAATAATACTGGAGACCCCAGAGCAGATAATAATAATACTGGAGACCCCCAGAGCAGATAATAATAATACTGGAGACCCCAGAGCAGAGAATAATAATACTGGAGACCCCAGAGCAGATAATAATAATACTGGAGACCCCAGAGCAGAGAATAATACTGGAGACCCCAGAGCAGAGAATAATAATACTGGAGACCCCCAGAGCAGAGAATAATAATACTGGAGACCCCAGAGCAGAGAATAATAATATTGGAGACCGCCAGAGCAGATAATAATACCGGAGACCCCAGAGCAGATAATAGTACCGGAGACCCCAGAGCATAGAATAATAATACTGGAGACCCCAGAGCAGATAATGATAATACTGGAGACCCCAGATCAGAGAATAATCATACTGGAATCCCCAGAGCAGATACTAATAATACTGGAGACCCCAGAGCAGAGAAAAATACTGGAGACCCCCAGAGCAGATAATAATAATAATACCGGAGACCCAAGAGCAGAGAATAATAATATTGGAGACCCCAGAGCAGATAATAATAATACCGGAGACCCCAGAGCAGAGAATAATAATACTGGAGACCCCAGAGCAGAGAATAATAATATTGGAGACCCCAGAGCAGATACTAATAATACTAGAGACCCCAGAGCAGAGAATAATAATACTGAAGACCCCAGAGCAGATAATAATACTGGAGACCCCAGAGCAGATAATATTACTGGAGACCCCAGAGCAGAGAATAATAATACTGGTGACCCCAGAGCAGATAATAATACTGGAGACCCCAGAGCAGATAATAATAATACTGGAGACCCCAGAGCAGAGAATAATAATACTGGAGACCCCAGAGCAGAGAATAATACTGGAGACCCCCAGAGCAGATAATAATAATACTGGAGACCCCCAGAGCAGAGAATAATAATACTGGAGACCCCAGAGCAGAGAATAATAATACTGGAGACCCGCAGAGCAGATACTAATAATACTGGAGACCCCAGAGCAGAGAATAATAATACTGGAGACCCCCAGAGTAGATACTAATAATACTGGAGACCCCAGAGCAGATAATAATAATACTGGAGACCCCAGAGCAGAGAATAATAATACTGGAGACCCCAGAGCAGATAATAATACTGGAGACCCCAGAGCAGACAATAATAATACTGGAGATCCCAGAGCAGAGAATAATAATACTGGAGACCCCAGAGCAGAGAATAATAATACTGGAGACCCCAGAGCAGAGAATAATAATACTGGAGACCCCAGAGCAGAGAATAATAATACTGGAGACCCCAGAGCAGAGAATAATACTGGAGACCACACAGCAGATAATAATAATATTGGAGACCCCCAGAGCAGATACTAATAATACTGGAGACCCCCAGAGCAGATAATAATAATACTGGATACCCCAGAGCAGAGAATAATAATACTGGAGACCGCCAGAGCAGATAATAATACCGGAGACCCCAGAGCAGATAATAATAATACTGGAGATTCCCAGAGCAGAGAATAATAATACTGGAGACCCCAGAGCAGATAATAATACTGGAGACCCCAGAGCAGATAATAATAATACTGGAGACCCCAGAGCAGATACTAATAATACTGGAGACCCCAGAGCAGAGAATAATACTGGAGACCCCCAGAGCAGATAATAATAATACTGGAGACCCCAGAGCAGAGAATAATAATACTGGAAACCCCAGAGCAAAGAATAATAATACTGGAGACCCCAGAGCAGAGAATAATAATACTGGAGACCCCCAGAGCAGAGAATAATAATACTGGAGACACCAGAGCAGAGAATAATAATACTGGAGACCCCAGAGCAAAGAATAATAATACTGGAGACCCCAGAGCAGAGAATAATAATACTGGAAACCCCAGAGCAAAGAATAATAATACTGGAGACCCCAGAGCAGAGAATAATAATACTGGAGACCCCCAGAGCAGAGAATAATAATACTGGAGACACCAGAGCAGAGAATAATAATACTGGAGACCCCAGAGCAAAGAATAATAATACTGGAGACACCAGAGCAGATAATAATAATACTGGAGACCCCAGAGCAGAGAATAATAATACTGGAGACACCAGAGCAGAGAATAATAATACTGGAGACCCCAGAGCAAAGAATAATAATACTGGAGACCCCCAGAGAAGATACTAATAATACTGGAGACCCCAAAGCAGAGAATAAAAATACTGGAGACCCCCAGAGCAGAGAATAATAATACTGGAGACCCCAGAGCAGATAATAATAATACTGGAGACCCCAGAGCAGAGAATAATAATACTGGAGACCCCAGAGCAGATAATAATAATACTGGAGACCCCAGAGCAGAGAATAATAATACTGGAGACACCCAGAGCAGAGAATAATGATACTGGAGACCCCAGAGCAGAGAATAATAATACTGGAGACCCCAGAGCAGAGAATAATAATACTGGAGACCCCAGAGCAGAGAATAATAATACTGGAGACCCCAGAGCAGAGAATAATAATACTGGAGACCCCCAGAGCAGATAATAATAATACTGGAGACCCCCAGAGCAGAGAATAATAATACTGAAGACCCCAGAGCAGAGAATAGTAATACTGGAGACCCCCAGAGCAGAGAATAATAATACTGGAGACCCCAGAGCAGATAATAATAATACTGGAGACCCCAGAGCAGAGAATAATAATACCGGAGACCCCAGAGCAGATAATAGTACCGGAGACCCCAGAGCAGAGAATAATAATACAGGAGACCCCCAGAGCAGAGAATAATAATACTGGAGACCCCAGAGCAGAGAATAATAATACTGGAGACCCCCAGAGCAGATACTAATAATACTGGGGACCCCAGAGCAGAGAATAATAATACTGGAGACCCCAGAGCAGAGAATAATAATACTGGAGACCACCAGAGCAGATAATAATAATACTGGAGACCCTAGAGCAGATAATAATAATAATACTGGGGACCCCAGAGCAGAGAATAATAATACTGGAGACCCCAGAGCAGATAATAATAATACTGGAGACCCCAGAGCAGATAATAATAATACTGGAGACCCCAGAGCAGGTAATAATAATACTGGAGACCCCAGAGCAGATAATAATAATATTGGAGACCCGAGAGCAGAAAATAATAATATTGCAGACCCCAGAGCAGAGAATAATAATACTGGAGACCCCAGAGCAGATAAAAATAATACTGGAGATCCCCAGAGCAGAGAATAATAATAATGGAGACCCCAGAGCAGATACTAATAATACTGGAGACCTCAGAGCAGAGAATAATAATAATGGAGACCCCAGAGCAGATACTAATAATACTAGAGACCCAGAGCAGATAATAATAATGGAGACCCCAGAGCAGAGAATAATAATACTGGAGTCCCCAGAGCAGATAATAATACTGGAGACCCCAGAGCAGAGAATAATAATACTGGAGACCCCCAGAGCAGAGAATAATAATACTGGGGACCCCAGAGCAGAGAATAATAATACTGGAGACCCCAGAGCAGAGAATAATAATACTGGAGACCCCAGAGCAGAGAATAATAATAATACTGGAGACCTCAGAGCAGATACTTATAATACTGGAGACCCCAGAGCAGAGAATAATAATACTGGAGACCCCAGAGCAGAGAATAATAATACTGGAGACCTCAGAGCAGAGAATAATAATACTGGAGACCCCCAGAGCAGAGAATAATAATACTGGAGACCCCAGAGGAGAGAATAATAATACTGGAGACCCCCAGAGCAGAGAATAATAATACTGGAGACCACAGAGCAGAGAATAATAATACTGGAGACCCCAGAGCAGAGAAAAATAATACTGGAGACCCTAGAGCAGAGAATAATAATACTGGAGACCCCAGAGCAGACAATAATAATACTGGAGACCCCAGAGCAGAGAATAATAATAATAGGGACCTCAGAGCAGAGAATAATAATACTGGAGACCCCAGAGCAGAGAATAATAATACTGGAGACCCCAGAGCAGAGAATAATAATACTGGAGACCCCAGAGCAGATAATAATAATACTGGAGACCCCAGAGCAGAGAATAATAATACCGGAGACCCCAGAGCAGAGAATAATAATAATGGGGACCCCAGAGCAGAGAATAATAATACTGGAGACCCCAGAGCAGAAAATAATAATACTGGAGACCCCAGAGCAGAGAATAATAATACTGGACACCCCAGAGCAGAGAATAATAATACTGGAGACCCCAGAGCAGAGAATAATAATACTGGAGACCCCAGAGCAGATAATAATAATACTGGAGACCCCAGAGCAGAGAATAATAATAATGGGGACCCCAGAGCAGACAATAATAATACTGGAGACTCCAGAGCAGATAATAATAATAATACTGTAGACCACAGAGCAGATAATAATAATACTGGAGACCCCAGAGCAGATACTAATAATACTGGAGACCCCAGAGCAGAGAATAATAATAATACTGGAGACCCCTGAGCAGAGTACAATAATACTAAAGGGACCCCAGAGCAGATAATAATAATACTGGAGACCCCAGAGCAGAGAATATTAATACTGGAGACCCCAGAGCAGAGAATAATAATACTGTAGACCCCAAAGCAGATAATAATACTGGAGACCCCAGAGCAGATAATAATAATAATACTGGAGACCCCCAGAGCAGAGAATAATAATACTGGAGACCCCAGAGCAGAGAATAATAATACTGGAGACCCCAGAGCAGAGAATAATAATACTGGAGACCCCAGAGCAGACAATAATAATACTGGAGACCCCAGAGCAGACAATAATAATACTGGAGACCCCAGGGCAGATAATAATAATACTGGAGACCCCCAGAGCAGATAATAATAATACTGGAGACCCCAGAGCAGAGAATAATAATACTGGACACCCCAGAGCAGAGAATAATAATATTGGAGACCCCCAGAGCAGATACTAATAATACTGGAGACCCCAGAGCAGAGAATAATAATACTGGAGACCCCCAGAGCAGATAATAATAATACTGGAGACCCCAGAGCAGAGAATAATAATACTGGAGACCCCAGAGCAGATAATAATAATACTGGAGACCCCAGATCAGAGAATAATAATACTGGAGACCCCAGAGCAGAGAATAATACTGGAGACCCCCAGAGCAGATAATAATAATACTGGAGACCCCAGAGCAGAGAATAATACTGGAGACCCCCAGAGCAGATAATAATAATACTGGAGACCCCAGAGCAGAGAATAATAATATTGGAGACCCCAGAGCAGATAATAATAATACCGGAGACCCCAGAGCAGAGAATAATAATACTGGAAACCCCAGAGCAGATAATAATAATACTAGAGACCCCAGAGCTAATAATAATAATACTGGAGACCCCAGAGCAGATAATAATAATACTGGAGACCCCCAGAACAGAGAATAATAATACTGGAGACCCCCAGAGCAGATAATAATAATACTGGAGACCCCAGAGCAGAGAATAATACTGGAGACCCCAGAGCAGAGAATAATAATACTGGAGACCCCAGAGCAGAGAATAATAATACTGGAGACCCCAGAGCAGAGAATAATAATACTGGAGACCCCAGAGCAGAGAATAATAATACTGGAGACCGCCAGAGCAGATAATAATAATACTGGAGACCCCAGAGCAGAGAATAATAATACTGGAGACCGCCAGAGCAGATAATAATACTGGAGACCCCAGAGCAGATAATAGGACCAGAGACCCCAGAGCAGAGAATAATAATACTGGAGACCCCCAGAGCAGAGAATAATAATACTGGAGACCCCAGAGCAGAGAATAATAATACTGGAGACCCCAGAGCAGATAATAATAGTACTGGAGACCCCAGATCAGAGAATAATAATACTGGAGACCCGAGAGCAGAGAATAATACTGGAGACCCCCAGAGCAGATAATAATAATACTGGAGACCCCAGAGCAGAGAATAATAATACTGGAGACCCCAGAGCAAAGAATAATAATACTGAAGACCCCAGAGCAAAGAATAATAATAATACTGGAGACCCCAGAGCAGATACTAATAATACTGGAGACCCCAGAGCAGAGAATAATAATACTGGAGACCCCAGAGCAGAGAATAATAATATTGGAGACCGCCAGAGCAGATAATAATACCGGAGACCCCAGAGCAGATAATAGTACCGGAGACCCCAGAGCATAGAATAATAATACTGGAGACCCCAGAGCAGATAATAATAATACTGGAGACCCCAGATCAGAGAATAATCATACTGGAATCCCCAGAGCAGATACTAATAATACTGGAGACCCCAGAGCAGAGAAAAATACTGGAGACCCCCAGAGCAGATAATAATAATAATACCGGAGACCCAAGAGCAGAGAATAATAATCTTGGAGACCCCAGAGCAGATAATAATAATACCGGAGACCCCAGAGCAGAGAATAATAATACTGGAGACCCCAGAGCAGAGAATAATAATATTGGAGACCCCAGAGCAGATACTAATAATACTAGAGACCCCAGAGCAGAGAATAATAATACTGAAGACCCCAGAGCAGATAATAATACTGGAGACCCCAGAGCAGATAATATTACTGGAGACCCCAGAGCAGAGAATAATAATACTGGTGACCCCAGAGCAGATAATAATACTGGAGACCCCAGAGCAGATAATAATAATACTGGAGACCCCAGAGCAGAGAATAATAATACTGGAGACCCCAGAGCAGAGAATAATACTGGAGACCCCCAGAGCAGATAATAATAATACTGGAGACCCCCAGAGCAGAGAATAATAATACTGGAGACCCCAGAGCAGAGAATAATAATACTGGAGACCCGCAGAGCAGATACTAATAATACTGGAGACCCCAGAGCAGAGAATAATAATACTGGAGACCCCCAGAGCAGATACTAATAATACTGGAGACCCCAGAGCAGATAATAATAATACTGGAGACCCCAGAGCAGAGAATAATAATACTGGAGACCCCAGAGCAGATAATAATACTGGAGACCCCAGAGCAGACAATAATAATACTGGAGATCCCAGAGCAGAGAATAATAATACTGGAGACCCCAGAGCAGAGAATAATAATACTGGAGACCCCAGAGCAGAGAATAATAATACTGGAGACCCCAGAGCAGAGAATAATAATACTGGAGACCCCAGAGCAGAGAATAATACTGGAGACCACACAGCAGATAATAATAATATTGGAGACCCCCAGAGCAGATACTAATAATACTGGAGACCCCCAGAGCAGATAATAATAATACTGGATACCCCAGAGCAGAGAATAATAATACTGGAGACCGCCAGAGCAGATAATAATACCGGAGACCCCAGAGCAGATAATAATAATACTGGAGATTCCCAGAGCAGAGAATAATAATACTGGAGACCCCAGAGCAGATAATAATACTGGAGACCCCAGAGCAGATAATAATAATACTGGAGACCCCAGAGCAGATACTAATAATACTGGAGACCCCAGAGCAGAGAATAATACTGGAGACCCCCAGAGCAGATAATAATAATACTGGAGACCCCAGAGCAGAGAATAATAATACTGGAAACCCCAGAGCAAAGAATAATAATACTGGAGACCCCAGAGCAGAGAATAATAATACTGGAGACCCCCAGAGCAGAGAATAATAATACTGGAGACACCAGAGCAGAGAATAATAATACTGGAGACCCCAGAGCAAAGAATAATAATACTGGAGACCCCAGAGCAGAGAATAATAATACTGGAAACCCCAGAGCAAAGAATAATAATACTGGAGACCCCAGAGCAGAGAATAATAATACTGGAGACCCCCAGAGCAGAGAATAATAATACTGGAGACACCAGAGCAGAGAATAATAATACTGGAGACCCCAGAGCAAAGAATAATAATACTGGAGACACCAGAGCAGATAATAATAATACTGGAGACCCCAGAGCAGAGAATAATAATACTGGAGACACCAGAGCAGAGAATAATAATACTGGAGACCCCAGAGCAAAGAATAATAATACTGGAGACCCCCAGAGAAGATACTAATAATACTGGAGACCCCAAAGCAGAGAATAAAAATACTGGAGACCCCCAGAGCAGAGAATAATAATACTGGAGACCCCAGAGCAGATAATAATAATACTGGAGACCCCAGAGCAGAGAATAATAATACTGGAGACCCCAGAGCAGATAATAATAATACTGGAGACCCCAGAGCAGAGAATAATAATACTGGAGACACCCAGAGCAGAGAATAATGATACTGGAGACCCCAGAGCAGAGAATAATAATACTGGAGACCCCAGAGCAGAGAATAATAATACTGGAGACCCCAGAGCAGAGAATAATAATACTGGAGACCCCAGAGCAGAGAATAATAATACTGGAGACCCCCAGAGCAGATAATAATAATACTGGAGACCCCCAGAGCAGAGAATAATAATACTGAAGACCCCAGAGCAGAGAATAGTAATACTGGAGACCCCCAGAGCAGATAATAATAATACTGGAGACCCCAGAGCAGATAATAATAATACTGGAGACCCCAGAGCAGAGAATAATAATACCGGAGACCCCAGAGCAGATAATAGTACCGGAGACCCCAGAGCAGAGAATAATAATACAGGAGACCCCCAGAGCAGAGAATAATAATACTGGAGACCCCAGAGCAGAGAATAATAATACTGGAGACCCCCAGAGCAGATACTAATAATACTGGGGACCCCAGAGCAGAGAATAATAATACTGGAGACCCCAGAGCAGAGAATAATAATACTGGAGACCACCAGAGCAGATAATAATAATACTGGAGACCCTAGAGCAGATAATAATAATAATAATACTGGGGACCCCAGAGCAGAGAATAATAATACTGGAGACCCCAGAGCAGATAATAATAATACTGGAGACCCCAGAGCAGATAATAATAATACTGGAGACCCCAGAGCAGGTAATAATAATACTGGAGACCCCAGAGCAGATAATAATAATATTGGAGACCCGAGAGCAGAAAATAATAATATTGCAGACCCCAGAGCAGAGAATAATAATACTGGAGACCCCAGAGCAGATAAAAATAATACTGGAGATCCCCAGAGCAGAGAATAATAATAATGGAGACCCCAGAGCAGATACTAATAATACTGGAGACCTCAGAGCAGAGAATAATAATAATGGAGACCCCAGAGCAGATACTAATAATACTAGAGACCCAGAGCAGATAATAATAATGGAGACCCCAGAGCAGAGAATAATAATACTGGAGTCCCCAGAGCAGATAATAATACTGGAGACCCCAGAGCAGAGAATAATAATACTGGAGACCCCCAGAGCAGAGAATAATAATACTGGGGACCCCAGAGCAGAGAATAATAATACTGGAGACCCCAGAGCAGAGAATAATAATACTGGAGACCCCAGAGCAGAGAATAATAATAATACTGGAGACCTCAGAGCAGATACTTATAATACTGGAGACCCCAGAGCAGAGAATAATAATACTGGAGACCCCAGAGCAGAGAATAATAATACTGGAGACCTCAGAGCAGAGAATAATAATACTGGAGACCCCCAGAGCAGAGAATAATAATACTGGAGACCCCAGAGGAGAGAATAATAATACTGGAGACCCCCAGAGCAGAGAATAATAATACTGGAGACCACAGAGCAGAGAATAATAATACTGGAGACCCCAGAGCAGAGAAAAATAATACTGGAGACCCTAGAGCAGAGAATAATAATACTGGAGACCCCAGAGCAGACAATAATAATACTGGAGACCCCAGAGCAGAGAATAATAATAATAGGGACCTCAGAGCAGAGAATAATAATACTGGAGACCCCAGAGCAGAGAATAATAATACTGGAGACCCCAGAGCAGAGAATAATAATACTGGAGACCCCAGAGCAGATAATAATAATACTGGAGACCCCAGAGCAGAGAATAATAATACCGGAGACCCCAGAGCAGAGAATAATAATAATGGGGACCCCAGAGCAGAGAATAATAATACTGGAGACCCCAGAGCAGAAAATAATAATACTGGAGACCCCAGAGCAGAGAATAATAATACTGGACACCCCAGAGCAGAGAATAATAATACTGGAGACCCCAGAGCAGAGAATAATAATACTGGAGACCCCAGAGCAGATAATAATAATACTGGAGACCCCAGAGCAGAGAATAATAATAATGGGGACCCCAGAGCAGACAATAATAATACTGGAGACTCCAGAGCAGATAATAATAATAATACTGTAGACCACAGAGCAGATAATAATAATACTGGAGACCCCAGAGCAGATACTAATAATACTGGAGACCCCAGAGCAGAGAATAATAATAATACTGGAGACCCCTGAGCAGAGTACAATAATACTAAAGGGACCCCAGAGCAGATAATAATAATACTGGAGACCCCAGAGCAGAGAATATTAATACTGGAGACCCCAGAGCAGAGAATAATAATACTGTAGACCCCAAAGCAGATAATAATACTGGAGACCCCAGAGCAGATAATAATAATAATACTGGAGACCCCCAGAGCAGAGAATAATAATACTGGAGACCCCAGAGCAGAGAATAATAATACTGGAGACCCCAGAGCAGAGAATAATAATACTGGAGACCCCAGAGCAGAGAATAATAATACTAAAGAGACCCCAGAGCAGATTATAATACTGTAGACCCCAAAGCAGATAATAATAATACTGGAGACCCCAGAGCAGAGAATACTAATACTAAAGAGACCCCAGAGCAGATACTAATAATTCTGGAGACCCCAGAGCAGATACTAATAATTCTGGAGACCCCAGAGCAATTAAAACTGGGGACCAAAGAGCAGAGAATAATAATACTGGAGACCCCAGAGCAGATACTAATAATACTGGAGACCCCAGAGCAGAGAATAATAATACTGGAGACCCCAGAGCAGACAATAATAATACTGGAGACCCCAGAGCAGATAATACTGGAGACCCCAGAGCAGAAAATAATAATAATAATGGAGACCCCAGGGCAGAGAATAATAATACTGTAGACCCCAAAGCAGATAATAATAATACTGGAGACCCCAGATCAGATACTAATAATACTGGAGACCCCAGAGCAGAGAATACTAATACTAAAGAGACCCCAGAGCAGATACTAATAATTCTGGAGACCCCAGAGCAATTAATACTGGAGACCAAAGTGCAGAGAATAATAATACTGGAGACCCCAGAGCAGATACTAATAATACTGGGGACCCCAGAGCAGAGAATAATAATACTGGAGACCCCAGAGCAGAGAATAATACTGGAGACCCCAGAGCAGAGAATAATAATACTGGAGACCCCAGAGCAGAGAATAATAATACTGTAGACCCCAGAGCAGAGAATAATAATACTGCAGACCCCAGAGCAGAGAATAATAATACTGGAGAACCCAGAGCAGAGAATAATAATACTGGAAACCCCAGAGCAGATAATAATACTGGAGACCCCAGGGCAGATAAAAATACTGGAGACCCCAGAGCAGATACTAATAATACTGGATACCCCAGAGCAGATAATAATAATACTGGAGACCCCAGAGCAGACAATAATATTACTGGAGACCCCAGATCAGATACTAGCAAAACTGGAGACCCCAGAGCAGATAATATTGGAGACCCCAGAGCAGAGAATAATAATAATACTGGAGACCCCAGGGCAGAGAATAATAATACTGGATATCCCAGAGCAGATACTAATAATACTGGAGACCCCCAGAGCAGAGAATAATAATACTGGAGACCAAAGAGCAGAGAATAATAATACTGTAGACCCCAAAGCAGATAATAATAATACTGGAGACCCCAGAGCAGAGAATAATAATACTGGAGACACCAGAGCAGAGAATAATAATACTGGAGACCCCAGAGCAAAGAATAATAATACTGGAGACCCCCAGAGAAGATACTAATAATACTGGAGACCCCAAAGCAGAGAATAAAAATACTGGAGACCCCCAGAGCAGAGAATAATAATACTGGAGACCCCAGAGCAGATAATAATAATACTGGAGACCCCAGAGCAGAGAATAATAATACTGGAGACCCCAGAGCAGATAATAATAATACTGGAGACCCCAGAGCAGAGAATAATAATACTGGAGACACCCAGAGCAGAGAATAATGATACTGGAGACCCCAGAGCAGAGAATAATAATACTGGAGACCCCAGAGCAGAGAATAATAATACTGGAGACCCCAGAGCAGAGAATAATAATACTGGAGACCCCAGAGCAGAGAATAATAATACTGGAGACCCCCAGAGCAGATAATAATAATACTGGAGACCCCCAGAGCAGAGAATAATAATACTGAAGACCCCAGAGCAGAGAATAGTAATACTGGAGACCCCCAGAGCAGATAATAATAATACTGGAGACCCCAGAGCAGATAATAATAATACTGGAGACCCCAGAGCAGAGAATAATAATACCGGAGACCCCAGAGCAGATAATAGTACCGGAGACCCCAGAGCAGAGAATAATAATACAGGAGACCCCCAGAGCAGAGAATAATAATACTGGAGACCCCAGAGCAGAGAATAATAATACTGGAGACCCCCAGAGCAGATACTAATAATACTGGGGACCCCAGAGCAGAGAATAATAATACTGGAGACCCCAGAGCAGAGAATAATAATACTGGAGACCACCAGAGCAGATAATAATAATACTGGAGACCCTAGAGCAGATAATAATAATAATACTGGGGACCCCAGAGCAGAGAATAATAATACTGGAGACCCCAGAGCAGATAATAATAATACTGGAGACCCCAGAGCAGATAATAATAATACTGGAGACCCCAGAGCAGGTAATAATAATACTGGAGACCCCAGAGCAGATAATAATAATATTGGAGACCCGAGAGCAGAAAATAATAATATTGCAGACCCCAGAGCAGAGAATAATAATACTGGAGACCCCAGAGCAGATAAAAATAATACTGGAGATCCCCAGAGCAGAGAATAATAATAATGGAGACCCCAGAGCAGATACTAATAATACTGGAGACCTCAGAGCAGAGAATAATAATAATGGAGACCCCAGAGCAGATACTAATAATACTAGAGACCCAGAGCAGATAATAATAATGGAGACCCCAGAGCAGAGAATAATAATACTGGAGTCCCCAGAGCAGATAATAATACTGGAGACCCCAGAGCAGAGAATAATAATACTGGAGACCCCCAGAGCAGAGAATAATAATACTGGGGACCCCAGAGCAGAGAATAATAATACTGGAGACCCCAGAGCAGAGAATAATAATACTGGAGACCCCAGAGCAGAGAATAATAATAATACTGGAGACCTCAGAGCAGATACTTATAATACTGGAGACCCCAGAGCAGAGAATAATAATACTGGAGACCCCAGAGCAGAGAATAATAATACTGGAGACCTCAGAGCAGAGAATAATAATACTGGAGACCCCCAGAGCAGAGAATAATAATACTGGAGACCCCAGAGGAGAGAATAATAATACTGGAGACCCCCAGAGCAGAGAATAATAATACTGGAGACCACAGAGCAGAGAATAATAATACTGGAGACCCCAGAGCAGAGAAAAATAATACTGGAGACCCTAGAGCAGAGAATAATAATACTGGAGACCCCAGAGCAGACAATAATAATACTGGAGACCCCAGAGCAGAGAATAATAATAATAGGGACCTCAGAGCAGAGAATAATAATACTGGAGACCCCAGAGCAGAGAATAATAATACTGGAGACCCCAGAGCAGAGAATAATAATACTGGAGACCCCAGAGCAGATAATAATAATACTGGAGACCCCAGAGCAGAGAATAATAATACCGGAGACCCCAGAGCAGAGAATAATAATAATGGGGACTCCAGAGCAGAGAATAATAATACTGGAGACCCCAGAGCAGAAAATAATAATACTGGAGACCCCAGAGCAGAGAATAATAATACTGGACACCCCAGAGCAGAGAATAATAATACTGGAGACCCCAGAGCAGAGAATAATAATACTGGAGACCCCAGAGCAGATAATAATAATACTGGAGACCCCAGAGCAGAGAATAATAATAATGGGGACCCCAGAGCAGACAATAATAATACTGGAGACTCCAGAGCAGATAATAATAATAATACTGTAGACCACAGAGCAGATAATAATAATACTGGAGACCCCAGAGCAGATACTAATAATACTGGAGACCCCAGAGCAGAGAATAATAATAATACTGGAGACCCCTGAGCAGAGTACAATAATACTAAAGGGACCCCAGAGCAGATAATAATAATACTGGAGACCCCAGAGCAGAGAATATTAATACTGGAGACCCCAGAGCAGAGAATAATAATACTGTAGACCCCAAAGCAGATAATAATACTGGAGACCCCAGAGCAGATAATAATAATAATACTGGAGACCCCCAGAGCAGAGAATAATAATACTGGAGACCCCAGAGCAGAGAATAATAATACTGGAGACCCCAGAGCAGAGAATAATAATACTGGAGACCCCAGAGCAGAGAATAATAATACTAAAGAGACCCCAGAGCAGATTATAATACTGTAGACCCCAAAGCAGATAATAATAATACTGGAGACCCCAGAGCAGAGAATACTAATACTAAAGAGACCCCAGAGCAGATACTAATAATTCTGGAGACCCCAGAGCAGATACTAATAATTCTGGAGACCCCAGAGCAATTAAAACTGGGGACCAAAGAGCAGAGAATAATAATACTGGAGACCCCAGAGCAGATACTAATAATACTGGAGACCCCAGAGCAGAGAATAATAATACTGGAGACCCCAGAGCAGACAATAATAATACTGGAGACCCCAGAGCAGATAATACTGGAGACCCCAGAGCAGAAAATAATAATAATAATGGAGACCCCAGGGCAGAGAATAATAATACTGTAGACCCCAAAGCAGATAATAATAATACTGGAGACCCCAGATCAGATACTAATAATACTGGAGACCCCAGAGCAGAGAATACTAATACTAAAGAGACCCCAGAGCAGATACTAATAATTCTGGAGACCCCAGAGCAATTAATACTGGAGACCAAAGTGCAGAGAATAATAATACTGGAGACCCCAGAGCAGATACTAATAATACTGGGGACCCCAGAGCAGAGAATAATAATACTGGAGACCCCAGAGCAGAGAATAATACTGGAGACCCCAGAGCAGAGAATAATAATACTGGAGACCCCAGAGCAGAGAATAATAATACTGTAGACCCCAGAGCAGAGAATAATAATACTGCAGACCCCAGAGCAGAGAATAATAATACTGGAGAACCCAGAGCAGAGAATAATAATACTGGAAACCCCAGAGCAGATAATAATACTGGAGACCCCAGGGCAGATAAAAATACTGGAGACCCCAGAGCAGATACTAATAATACTGGATACCCCAGAGCAGATAATAATAATACTGGAGACCCCAGAGCAGACAATAATATTACTGGAGACCCCAGATCAGATACTAGCAAAACTGGAGACCCCAGAGCAGATAATATTGGAGACCCCAGAGCAGAGAATAATAATAATACTGGAGACCCCAGGGCAGAGAATAATAATACTGGAGACCCCAGAGCAGATACTAATAATACTGGAGACCCCCAGAGCAGAGAATAATAATACTGGAGACCAAAGAGCAGAGAATAATAATACTGTAGACCCCAAAGCAGATAATAATAATACTGGAGACCCCAGAGCAGAGAATAATAATACTGGAGACCCCAGAGCAGATAATAATAATACTGGAGACCAAAGAGCAGAGAATAATAATACTGGAGACCCCAGAGCAGAGAATAATAATAATACTGGAGACCCCAGAGCAGAGAATAATAATACTGGAGACCCCAGAGCAGAGAATAATACTGGAGACCCCAGAGCAGAGAATAATACTGGAGACCCCAGAGCAGAGAATAATAATAATACTGGAGACCCCAGAGCAGAGAATAATAATAATACTGGAGCCCCCAGAACAGAGAATAATAATACTGGAGACCCCAGAGCAGAGAATAATAAAAATACTGGAGACCCCAGAGCAGAGAATAATAATACTGGAGACCCCAGAGCAGAGAATAATAATACTGGAGACCCCAAAGCAGAGAATAATAATAATACTGGATACCCCAGAGCAGAGAATAATAATACTGGAGACCCCAGAGCAGAGAAAAATAATACTGGAGACCCCAGAGCAGATACTAATAATAACGGAGACCCCCAGAGCAGAGAATAATAATACTGGAGACCCCAGAGCAGAGAATAATAATACTGGAGACCCCAGAGCAGAGAATAATAATAATACTGGAGACCCCAGAGCAGAGAATAATAATAATACTGGAGCCCCCAGAGCAGAGAATAATAATACTGGAGACCCAAGAGCAGATACTAATAATACTGGGGACCCCAGAGCAGAGAATAATTATACTGGAGACCCTAGAGCAGATAATAATAATGCTGGAGACCCCAGAGCAGAGCATAATAATACTGGAGACCCCAGAGCAGATACTAATAATACTGGGGACCCCGGAGCAGAGAATAATAAAACTGGAGACCCCAGAGCAGAGAATAATAATACTGGAGACCCCAGAGCAGAGAATAATAATACTGGAGACCCCAGAGCAGATAATAATAATACTGGAGACCCCAGAGCAGAGAATAATAATACCGGAGACCCCAGAGCAGAGAATAATAATAATGGGGACCCCAGAGCAGAGAATAATAATACTGGAGACCCCAGAGCAGAGAATAATAATACTGGAGACCCCAGAGCAGAGAATAATAATACTGGACACCCCAGAGCAGAGAATAATAATACTGGAGACCCCAGAGCAGAGAATAATAATACTGGAGACCCCAGAGCAGATAATAATAATACTGGAGACCCCAGAGCACATAATAATAATACTGGAGACCAAAGAGCAGAGAATAATAATACTGGAGACCCCAGAGCAGAGAATAATAATAATGGGGACCCCAGAGCAGACAATAATAATACTGGAGACTCCAGAGCAGATAATAATAATAATACTGTAGACCACAGAGCAGATAATAATAATACTGGAGACCCCAGAGCAGATACTAATAATACTGGAGACCCCAGAGCAGAGAATAATAATAATACTGGAGACCCCAGAGCAGAGTACAATAATACTAACGGGACCCCAGAGCAGATAATAATAATACTGGAGACCCCAGAGCAGAGAATAATAATACTGGAGACCCCAGAGCAGAGAATAATAATACTGTAGACCCCAAAGCAGATAATAATACTGGAGACCCCAGAGCAGATAATAATAATACTGGAGACCCCCAGAGCAGAGAATAATAATACTGGAGACCCCAGAGCAGAGAATAATAATACTGGAGACCCCAGAGCAGAGAATAATAATACTGGAGACCCCAGAGCAGAGAATAATAATACTAAAGAGACCCCAGAGCAGATTATAATACTGTAGACCCCAAAGCAGATAATAATAATACTGGAGACCCCAGAGCAGAGAATACTAATACTAAAGAGACCCCAGAGCAGATACTAATAATTCTGGAGACCCCAGAGCAGATACTAATAATTCTGGAGACCCCAGAGCAATTAAAACTGGAGACCAAAGAGCAGAGAATAATAATACTGGATACCCCAGAGCAGATACTAATAATACTGGAGACCCCAGAGCAGAGAATAATAATACTGGAGACCCCAGAGCAGACAATAATAATACTGGAGACCCCAGAGCAGATAATACTGGAGACCCCAGAGCAGAGAATAATAATAATAATGGAGACCCCAGGGCAGAGAATAATAATACTGGAGACCCCAGAGCAGAGAATAATAATACTGGAGACCCCAGAGCAGAGAATAATAATACTGGAGACCCCAGAGCAGATAATAATAATACTGGAGACCCCAGATCAGATACTAATAATACTGGAGACCCCAGAGCAGAGAATACTAATACTAAAGAGACCCCAGAGCAGATACTAATAATTCTGGAGACCCCAGAGCAATTAATACTGGAGACCAAAGTGCAGAGAATAATAATACTGGAGACCCCAGAGCAGATACTAATAATACTGGGGACCCCAGAGCAGAGAATAATAATACTGGAGACCCCAGAGCAGAGAATAATACTGGAGACCCCAGAGCAGAGAATAATAATACTGGAGACCCCAGAGCAGAGAATAATAATACTGGAGACCCCAGAGCAGAGAATAATAATACTGCAGACCCCAGAGCAGAGAATAATAATACTGGAGAACCCAGAGCAGAGAATAATAATACTGGAAACCCCAGAGCAGATAATAATACTGGAGACCCCAGGGCAGATAAAAATACTGGAGACCCCAGAGCAGATACTAATAATACTGGATACCCCAGAGCAGATAATAATAATACTGGAGACCCCAGAGCAGACAATAATATTACTGGAGACCCCAGATCAGATACTAATAAAACTGGAGACCCCAGAGCAGATAATATTGGAGACCCCAGAGCAGAGAATAATAATAATACTGGAGACCCCAGGGCAGAGAATAATAATACTGGAGACCCCAGAGCAGATACTAATAATACTGGAGACCCCCAGAGCAGAGAATAATAATACTGGAGACCAAAGAGCAGAGAATAATAATACTGTAGACCCCAAAGCAGATAATAATAATACTGGAGACCCCAGAGCAGAGAATAATAATACTGGAGACCCCAGAGCAGATAATAATAATACTGGAGACCAAAGAGTAGAGAATAATAATACTGGAGACCCCAGAGCAGAGAATAATAATAATACTGGAGACCCCAGAGCAGAGAATAATAATAATGGAGACCCCAGAGCAGAGATTAATAATACTGGAGACCCCAGAGCAGAGAATAATAATAATACTGGATACCCCAGAGCAGAGAATAATACTGGAAACCCCAGAGCAGAGAATAATAATAATACTGGAGACCCCAGAGCAGAGAATAATAATAATACTGGAGCCCCCAGAACAGAGAATAATAATACTGGAGACCCCAGAGCAGAGAATAATAATAATACTGGAGACCCCAGAGCAGAGAATAATAATACTGGAGACCCCAGAGCAGAGAATAATAATAATACTGGATACCCCAGAGCAGAGAATAATAATACTGGAGACCCCAGAGCAGAGAAAAATAATACTGGAGACCCCAGAGCAGATACTAATAATAACGGAGACCCCAGAGCAGAGAATAATAATAATACTGGAGACCCCAGAGCAGAGAATAATAATAATACTGGAGCCCCCAGAGCAGAGAATAATAATACTGGAGACCCAAGAGCAGATACTAATAATACTGGGGACCCCAGAGCAGAGAATAATTATACTGGAGACCCTAGAGCAGATAATAATAATACTGGAGACCCCAGAGCATAATAATACTGGAGACCCCAGAGCAGATACTAATAATACTGGGGACCCCGGAGCAGAGAATAATAATACTGGAGACCCCAGAGCAGATAATACTGGAGACCCCAGAGCAGAGAATAATAATACTGGAGACCCCAGGGCAGAGAATAATACTAAAGAGACCCCAGAGCAGATAATAATAATACTGGAGACCCCAGATCAGATACTAATAATACTGGAGACCCCAGATCAGATACTAATAATACTGGAGACCCCAGAGCAGAGAATACTAATACTAAAGAGACCCCAGAGCAGACACTAATAATTCTGGAGACCCCAGAGCAGAGAATAATAATACTGGAGACCCTAGAGCAGATAATAATAATAATTGCGACCCCAGAGCAGAGAAAAATAATACTGGAGACCCCAGAGCAGATAATAATAATACTGGAGACCCCAGAGCAGAGAATAATAATAATGGAGACCCCAGAGCAGATAATAATACTGGAGACCCCAGAGCAGATAATAATAATACTGGAGACCCCAGAGCAGAGAATAATAATAATGGAGACCCCAGAGCAGATAATTATACTGGAGACCCCAGAGCAGAGAATAATAATACTGGAAACCCCAGAGCAGATAATAATACTGGAGACCCCAGGGCAGATTAAAATACTGGAGACCCCAGAGCAGATACTAATAATACTGGATACCCCAGAGCAGATAATAATAATACTGGAGACCCCAGAGCAGACAATAATATTACTGGAGACCCCAGATCAGATAATAATACTGGAGACCCCAGAGCAGACAATAATATTACTGGAGACCCCAGATCAGATACTAATAATACTGGAGACCCCAAAACAGATAATATTGGAGACCCCAGAGCAGAGAATAATAATAATACTGGAGACCCCAGGGCAGAGAATAATAATACTGGAGACCCCAGAGCATAATAATACTGGAGACCCCAGAGCAGATACTAATAATACTGGGGACCCCGGAGCAGAGAATAATAATACTGGAGACCCCAGAGCAGATAATACTGGAGACCCCAGAGCAGAGAATAATAATACTGGAGACCCCAGGGCAGAGAATAATACTAAAGAGACCCCAGATCAGATACTAATAATACTGGAGACCCCAGATCAGATACTAATAATACTGGAGACCCCAGATCAGATACTAATAATACTGGAGACCCCAGAGCAGAGAATACTAATACTAAAGAGACCCCAGAGCAGACACTAATAATTCTGGAGACCCCAGAGCAGAGAATAATAATACTGGGGACCCCAGAGCAGAGAAAAATAATACTGGAGACCCCAGAGCAGATAATAATAATACTGGAGACCCCAGAGCAGAGAATAATAATAATGGAGACCCCAGAGCAGATAATAATACTGGAGACCCCAGAGCAGATAATAATAATACTGGAGACCCCAGAGCAGAGAATAATAATAATGGAGACCCCAGAGCAGATAATTATACTGGAGACCCCAGAGCAGAGAATAATAATACTGGAAACCCCAGAGCAGATAATAATACTGGAGACCCCAGGGCAGATAAAAATACTGGAGACCCCAGAGCAGATACTAATAATACTGGATACCCCAGAGCAGATAATAATAATACTGGAGACCCCAGAGCAGACAATAATATTACTGGAGACCCCAGATCAGATACTAATAATACTGGAGACCCCAAAACAGATAATATTGGAGACCCCAGAGCAGAGAATAATAATAATACTGGAGACCCCAGGGCAGAGAATAATAATACTGGAGACCCCAGAGCAAAGAATAATAATACTGGAGACCCCAGAGCAGAGAATAATAATACTGGAGACCCCCAGAGCAGAGAATAATAATACTGGAGACACCAGAGCAGAGAATAATAATACTGGAGACCCCAGAGCAAAGAATAATAATACTGGAGACACCAGAGCAGATAATAATAATACTGGAGACCCCAGAGCAGAGAATAATAATACTGGAGACACCAGAGCAGAGAATAATAATACTGGAGACCCCAGAGCAAAGAATAATAATACTGGAGACCCCCAGAGAAGATACTAATAATACTGGAGACCCCAAAGCAGAGAATAAAAATACTGGAGACCCCCAGAGCAGAGAATAATAATACTGGAGACCCCAGAGCAGATAATAATAATACTGGAGACCCCAGAGCAGAGAATAATAATACTGGAGACCCCAGAGCAGATAATAATAATACTGGAGACCCCAGAGCAGAGAATAATAATACTGGAGACACCCAGAGCAGAGAATAATGATACTGGAGACCCCAGAGCAGAGAATAATAATACTGGAGACCCCAGAGCAGAGAATAATAATACTGGAGACCCCAGAGCAGAGAATAATAATACTGGAGACCCCAGAGCAGAGAATAATAATACTGGAGACCCCCAGAGCAGATAATAATAATACTGGAGACCCCCAGAGCAGAGAATAATAATACTGAAGACCCCAGAGCAGAGAATAGTAATACTGGAGACCCCCAGAGCAGAGAATAATAATACTGGAGACCCCAGAGCAGATAATAATAATACTGGAGACCCCAGAGCAGAGAATAATAATACCGGAGACCCCAGAGCAGATAATAGTACCGGAGACCCCAGAGCAGAGAATAATAATACAGGAGACCCCCAGAGCAGAGAATAATAATACTGGAGACCCCAGAGCAGAGAATAATAATACTGGAGACCCCCAGAGCAGATACTAATAATACTGGGGACCCCAGAGCAGAGAATAATAATACTGGAGACCCCAGAGCAGAGAATAATAATACTGGAGACCACCAGAGCAGATAATAATAATACTGGAGACCCTAGAGCAGATAATAATAATAATACTGGGGACCCCAGAGCAGAGAATAATAATACTGGAGACCCCAGAGCAGATAATAATAATACTGGAGACCCCAGAGCAGATAATAATAATACTGGAGACCCCAGAGCAGGTAATAATAATACTGGAGACCCCAGAGCAGATAATAATAATATTGGAGACCCGAGAGCAGAAAATAATAATATTGCAGACCCCAGAGCAGAGAATAATAATACTGGAGACCCCAGAGCAGATAAAAATAATACTGGAGATCCCCAGAGCAGAGAATAATAATAATGGAGACCCCAGAGCAGATACTAATAATACTGGAGACCTCAGAGCAGAGAATAATAATAATGGAGACCCCAGAGCAGATACTAATAATACTAGAGACCCAGAGCAGATAATAATAATGGAGACCCCAGAGCAGAGAATAATAATACTGGAGTCCCCAGAGCAGATAATAATACTGGAGACCCCAGAGCAGAGAATAATAATACTGGAGACCCCCAGAGCAGAGAATAATAATACTGGGGACCCCAGAGCAGAGAATAATAATACTGGAGACCCCAGAGCAGAGAATAATAATACTGGAGACCCCAGAGCAGAGAATAATAATAATACTGGAGACCTCAGAGCAGATACTTATAATACTGGAGACCCCAGAGCAGAGAATAATAATACTGGAGACCCCAGAGCAGAGAATAATAATACTGGAGACCTCAGAGCAGAGAATAATAATACTGGAGACCCCCAGAGCAGAGAATAATAATACTGGAGACCCCAGAGGAGAGAATAATAATACTGGAGACCCCCAGAGCAGAGAATAATAATACTGGAGACCACAGAGCAGAGAATAATAATACTGGAGACCCCAGAGCAGAGAAAAATAATACTGGAGACCCTAGAGCAGAGAATAATAATACTGGAGACCCCAGAGCAGACAATAATAATACTGGAGACCCCAGAGCAGAGAATAATAATAATAGGGACCTCAGAGCAGAGAATAATAATACTGGAGACCCCAGAGCAGAGAATAATAATACTGGAGACCCCAGAGCAGAGAATAATAATACTGGAGACCCCAGAGCAGATAATAATAATACTGGAGACCCCAGAGCAGAGAATAATAATACCGGAGACCCCAGAGCAGAGAATAATAATAATGGGGACCCCAGAGCAGAGAATAATAATACTGGAGACCCCAGAGCAGAAAATAATAATACTGGAGACCCCAGAGCAGAGAATAATAATACTGGACACCCCAGAGCAGAGAATAATAATACTGGAGACCCCAGAGCAGAGAATAATAATACTGGAGACCCCAGAGCAGATAATAATAATACTGGAGACCCCAGAGCAGAGAATAATAATAATGGGGACCCCAGAGCAGACAATAATAATACTGGAGACTCCAGAGCAGATAATAATAATAATACTGTAGACCACAGAGCAGATAATAATAATACTGGAGACCCCAGAGCAGATACTAATAATACTGGAGACCCCAGAGCAGAGAATAATAATAATACTGGAGACCCCTGAGCAGAGTACAATAATACTAAAGGGACCCCAGAGCAGATAATAATAATACTGGAGACCCCAGAGCAGAGAATATTAATACTGGAGACCCCAGAGCAGAGAATAATAATACTGTAGACCCCAAAGCAGATAATAATACTGGAGACCCCAGAGCAGATAATAATAATAATACTGGAGACCCCCAGAGCAGAGAATAATAATACTGGAGACCCCAGAGCAGAGAATAATAATACTGGAGACCCCAGAGCAGAGAATAATAATACTGGAGACCCCAGAGCAGACAATAATAATACTGGAGACCCCAGAGCAGACAATAATAATACTGGAGACCCCAGGGCAGATAATAATAATACTGGAGACCCCCAGAGCAGATAATAATAATACTGGAGACCCCAGAGCAGAGAATAATAATACTGGAGACCCCAGAGCAGAGAATAATAATATTGGAGACCCCCAGAGCAGATACTAATAATACTGGAGACCCCAGAGCAGAGAATAATAATACTGGAGACCCCCAGAGCAGATAATAATAATACTGGAGACCCCAGAGCAGAGAATAATAATACTGGAGACCCCAGAGCAGATAATAATAATACTGGAGACCCCAGATCAGAGAATAATAATACTGGAGACCCCAGAGCAGAGAATAATACTGGAGACCCCCAGAGCAGATAATAATAATACTGGAGACCCCAGAGCAGAGAATAATACTGGAGACCCCCAGAGCAGATAATAATAATACTGGAGACCCCAGAGCAGAGAATAATAATATTGGAGACCCCAGAGCAGATAATAATAATACCGGAGACCCCAGAGCAGAGAATAATAATACTGGAAACCCCAGAGCAGATAATAATAATACTAGAGACCCCAGAGCTAATAATAATAATACTGGAGACCCCAGAGCAGATAATAATAATACTGGAGACCCCCAGAACAGAGAATAATAATACTGGAGACCCCCAGAGCAGATAATAATAATACTGGAGACCCCAGAGCAGAGAATAATACTGGAGACCCCAGAGCAGAGAATAATAATACTGGAGACCCCAGAGCAGAGAATAATAATACTGGAGACCCCAGAGCAGAGAATAATAATACTGGAGACCCCAGAGCAGAGAATAATAATACTGGAGACCGCCAGAGCAGATAATAATAATACTGGAGACCCCAGAGCAGAGAATAATAATACTGGAGACCGCCAGAGCAGATAATAATACTGGAGACCCCAGAGCAGATAATAGGACCAGAGACCCCAGAGCAGAGAATAATAATACTGGAGACCCCCAGAGCAGAGAATAATAATACTGGAGACCCCAGAGCAGAGAATAATAATACTGGAGACCCCAGAGCAGATAATAATAGTACTGGAGACCCCAGATCAGAGAATAATAATACTGGAGACCCGAGAGCAGAGAATAATACTGGAGACCCCCAGAGCAGATAATAATAATACTGGAGACCCCAGAGCAGAGAATAATAATACTGGAGACCCCAGAGCAAAGAATAATAATACTGAAGACCCCAGAGCAAAGAATAATAATAATACTGGAGACCCCAGAGCAGATACTAATAATACTGGAGACCCCAGAGCAGAGAATAATAATACTGGAGACCCCAGAGCAGAGAATAATAATATTGGAGACCGCCAGAGCAGATAATAATACCGGAGACCCCAGAGCAGATAATAGTACCGGAGACCCCAGAGCATAGAATAATAATACTGGAGACCCCAGAGCAGATAATAATAATACTGGAGACCCCAGATCAGAGAATAATCATACTGGAATCCCCAGAGCAGATACTAATAATACTGGAGACCCCAGAGCAGAGAAAAATACTGGAGACCCCCAGAGCAGATAATAATAATAATACCGGAGACCCAAGAGCAGAGAATAATAATATTGGAGACCCCAGAGCAGATAATAATAATACCGGAGACCCCAGAGCAGAGAATAATAATACTGGAGACCCCAGAGCAGAGAATAATAATATTGGAGACCCCAGAGCAGATACTAATAATACTAGAGACCCCAGAGCAGAGAATAATAATACTGAAGACCCCAGAGCAGATAATAATACTGGAGACCCCAGAGCAGATAATATTACTGGAGACCCCAGAGCAGAGAATAATAATACTGGTGACCCCAGAGCAGATAATAATACTGGAGACCCCAGAGCAGATAATAATAATACTGGAGACCCCAGAGCAGAGAATAATAATACTGGAGACCCCAGAGCAGAGAATAATACTGGAGACCCCCAGAGCAGATAATAATAATACTGGAGACCCCCAGAGCAGAGAATAATAATACTGGAGACCCCAGAGCAGAGAATAATAATACTGGAGACCCGCAGAGCAGATACTAATAATACTGGAGACCCCAGAGCAGAGAATAATAATACTGGAGACCCCCAGAGCAGATACTAATAATACTGGAGACCCCAGAGCAGATAATAATAATACTGGAGACCCCAGAGCAGAGAATAATAATACTGGAGACCCCAGAGCAGATAATAATACTGGAGACCCCAGAGCAGACAATAATAATACTGGAGATCCCAGAGCAGAGAATAATAATACTGGAGACCCCAGAGCAGAGAATAATAATACTGGAGACCCCAGAGCAGAGAATAATAATACTGGAGACCCCAGAGCAGAGAATAATAATACTGGAGACCCCAGAGCAGAGAATAATACTGGAGACCACACAGCAGATAATAATAATATTGGAGACCCCCAGAGCAGATACTAATAATACTGGAGACCCCCAGAGCAGATAATAATAATACTGGATACCCCAGAGCAGAGAATAATAATACTGGAGACCGCCAGAGCAGATAATAATACCGGAGACCCCAGAGCAGATAATAATAATACTGGAGATTCCCAGAGCAGAGAATAATAATACTGGAGACCCCAGAGCAGATAATAATACTGGAGACCCCAGAGCAGATAATAATAATACTGGAGACCCCAGAGCAGATACTAATAATACTGGAGACCCCAGAGCAGAGAATAATACTGGAGACCCCCAGAGCAGATAATAATAATACTGGAGACCCCAGAGCAGAGAATAATAATACTGGAAACCCCAGAGCAAAGAATAATAATACTGGAGACCCCAGAGCAGAGAATAATAATACTGGAGACCCCCAGAGCAGAGAATAATAATACTGGAGACACCAGAGCAGAGAATAATAATACTGGAGACCCCAGAGCAAAGAATAATAATACTGGAGACCCCAGAGCAGAGAATAATAATACTGGAAACCCCAGAGCAAAGAATAATAATACTGGAGACCCCAGAGCAGAGAATAATAATACTGGAGACCCCCAGAGCAGAGAATAATAATACTGGAGACACCAGAGCAGAGAATAATAATACTGGAGACCCCAGAGCAAAGAATAATAATACTGGAGACACCAGAGCAGATAATAATAATACTGGAGACCCCAGAGCAGAGAATAATAATACTGGAGACACCAGAGCAGAGAATAATAATACTGGAGACCCCAGAGCAAAGAATAATAATACTGGAGACCCCCAGAGAAGATACTAATAATACTGGAGACCCCAAAGCAGAGAATAAAAATACTGGAGACCCCCAGAGCAGAGAATAATAATACTGGAGACCCCAGAGCAGATAATAATAATACTGGAGACCCCAGAGCAGAGAATAATAATACTGGAGACCCCAGAGCAGATAATAATAATACTGGAGACCCCAGAGCAGAGAATAATAATACTGGAGACACCCAGAGCAGAGAATAATGATACTGGAGACCCCAGAGCAGAGAATAATAATACTGGAGACCCCAGAGCAGAGAATAATAATACTGGAGACCCCAGAGCAGAGAATAATAATACTGGAGACCCCAGAGCAGAGAATAATAATACTGGAGACCCCCAGAGCAGATAATAATAATACTGGAGACCCCCAGAGCAGAGAATAATAATACTGAAGACCCCAGAGCAGAGAATAGTAATACTGGAGACCCCCAGAGCAGATAATAATACTGGAGACCCCAGAGCAGATAATAATAATACTGGAGACCCCAGAGCAGAGAATAATAATACCGGAGACCCCAGAGCAGATAATAGTACCGGAGACCCCAGAGCAGAGAATAATAATACAGGAGACCCCCAGAGCAGAGAATAATAATACTGGAGACCCCAGAGCAGAGAATAATAATACTGGAGACCCCCAGAGCAGATACTAATAATACTGGGGACCCCAGAGCAGAGAATAATAATACTGGAGACCCCAGAGCAGAGAATAATAATACTGGAGACCACCAGAGCAGATAATAATAATACTGGAGACCCTAGAGCAGATAATAATAATAATAATACTGGGGACCCCAGAGCAGAGAATAATAATACTGGAGACCCCAGAGCAGATAATAATAATACTGGAGACCCCAGAGCAGATAATAATAATACTGGAGACCCCAGAGCAGGTAATAATAATACTGGAGACCCCAGAGCAGATAATAATAATATTGGAGACCCGAGAGCAGAAAATAATAATATTGCAGACCCCAGAGCAGAGAATAATAATACTGGAGACCCCAGAGCAGATAAAAATAATACTGGAGATCCCCAGAGCAGAGAATAATAATAATGGAGACCCCAGAGCAGATACTAATAATACTGGAGACCTCAGAGCAGAGAATAATAATAATGGAGACCCCAGAGCAGATACTAATAATACTAGAGACCCAGAGCAGATAATAATAATGGAGACCCCAGAGCAGAGAATAATAATACTGGAGTCCCCAGAGCAGATAATAATACTGGAGACCCCAGAGCAGAGAATAATAATACTGGAGACCCCCAGAGCAGAGAATAATAATACTGGGGACCCCAGAGCAGAGAATAATAATACTGGAGACCCCAGAGCAGAGAATAATAATACTGGAGACCCCAGAGCAGAGAATAATAATAATACTGGAGACCTCAGAGCAGATACTTATAATACTGGAGACCCCAGAGCAGAGAATAATAATACTGGAGACCCCAGAGCAGAGAATAATAATACTGGAGACCTCAGAGCAGAGAATAATAATACTGGAGACCCCCAGAGCAGAGAATAATAATACTGGAGACCCCAGAGGAGAGAATAATAATACTGGAGACCCCCAGAGCAGAGAATAATAATACTGGAGACCACAGAGCAGAGAATAATAATACTGGAGACCCCAGAGCAGAGAAAAATAATACTGGAGACCCTAGAGCAGAGAATAATAATACTGGAGACCCCAGAGCAGACAATAATAATACTGGAGACCCCAGAGCAGAGAATAATAATAATAGGGACCTCAGAGCAGAGAATAATAATACTGGAGACCCCAGAGCAGAGAATAATAATACTGGAGACCCCAGAGCAGAGAATAATAATACTGGAGACCCCAGAGCAGATAATAATAATACTGGAGACCCCAGAGCAGAGAATAATAATACCGGAGACCCCAGAGCAGAGAATAATAATAATGGGGACCCCAGAGCAGAGAATAATAATACTGGAGACCCCAGAGCAGAAAATAATAATACTGGAGACCCCAGAGCAGAGAATAATAATACTGGACACCCCAGAGCAGAGAATAATAATACTGGAGACCCCAGAGCAGAGAATAATAATACTGGAGACCCCAGAGCAGATAATAATAATACTGGAGACCCCAGAGCAGAGAATAATAATAATGGGGACCCCAGAGCAGACAATAATAATACTGGAGACTCCAGAGCAGATAATAATAATAATACTGTAGACCACAGAGCAGATAATAATAATACTGGAGACCCCAGAGCAGATACTAATAATACTGGAGACCCCAGAGCAGAGAATAATAATAATACTGGAGACCCCTGAGCAGAGTACAATAATACTAAAGGGACCCCAGAGCAGATAATAATAATACTGGAGACCCCAGAGCAGAGAATATTAATACTGGAGACCCCAGAGCAGAGAATAATAATACTGTAGACCCCAAAGCAGATAATAATACTGGAGACCCCAGAGCAGATAATAATAATAATACTGGAGACCCCCAGAGCAGAGAATAATAATACTGGAGACCCCAGAGCAGAGAATAATAATACTGGAGACCCCAGAGCAGAGAATAATAATACTGGAGACCCCAGAGCAGAGAATAATAATACTAAAGAGACCCCAGAGCAGATTATAATACTGTAGACCCCAAAGCAGATAATAATAATACTGGAGACCCCAGAGCAGAGAATACTAATACTAAAGAGACCCCAGAGCAGATACTAATAATTCTGGAGACCCCAGAGCAGATACTAATAATTCTGGAGACCCCAGAGCAATTAAAACTGGGGACCAAAGAGCAGAGAATAATAATACTGGAGACCCCAGAGCAGATACTAATAATACTGGAGACCCCAGAGCAGAGAATAATAATACTGGAGACCCCAGAGCAGACAATAATAATACTGGAGACCCCAGAGCAGATAATACTGGAGACCCCAGAGCAGAAAATAATAATAATAATGGAGACCCCAGGGCAGAGAATAATAATACTGTAGACCCCAAAGCAGATAATAATAATACTGGAGACCCCAGATCAGATACTAATAATACTGGAGACCCCAGAGCAGAGAATACTAATACTAAAGAGACCCCAGAGCAGATACTAATAATTCTGGAGACCCCAGAGCAATTAATACTGGAGACCAAAGTGCAGAGAATAATAATACTGGAGACCCCAGAGCAGATACTAATAATACTGGGGACCCCAGAGCAGAGAATAATAATACTGGAGACCCCAGAGCAGAGAATAATACTGGAGACCCCAGAGCAGAGAATAATAATACTGGAGACCCCAGAGCAGAGAATAATAATACTGTAGACCCCAGAGCAGAGAATAATAATACTGCAGACCCCAGAGCAGAGAATAATAATACTGGAGAACCCAGAGCAGAGAATAATAATACTGGAAACCCCAGAGCAGATAATAATACTGGAGACCCCAGGGCAGATAAAAATACTGGAGACCCCAGAGCAGATACTAATAATACTGGATACCCCAGAGCAGATAATAATAATACTGGAGACCCCAGAGCAGACAATAATATTACTGGAGACCCCAGATCAGATACTAGCAAAACTGGAGACCCCAGAGCAGATAATATTGGAGACCCCAGAGCAGAGAATAATAATAATACTGGAGACCCCAGGGCAGAGAATAATAATACTGGAGATCCCAGAGCAGATACTAATAATACTGGAGACCCCCAGAGCAGAGAATAATAATACTGGAGACCAAAGAGCAGAGAATAATAATACTGTAGACCCCAAAGCAGATAATAATAATACTGGAGACCCCAGAGCAGAGAATAATAATACTGGAGACACCAGAGCAGAGAATAATAATACTGGAGACCCCAGAGCAAAGAATAATAATACTGGAGACCCCCAGAGAAGATACTAATAATACTGGAGACCCCAAAGCAGAGAATAAAAATACTGGAGACCCCCAGAGCAGAGAATAATAATACTGGAGACCCCAGAGCAGATAATAATAATACTGGAGACCCCAGAGCAGAGAATAATAATACTGGAGACCCCAGAGCAGATAATAATAATACTGGAGACCCCAGAGCAGAGAATAATAATACTGGAGACACCCAGAGCAGAGAATAATGATACTGGAGACCCCAGAGCAGAGAATAATAATACTGGAGACCCCAGAGCAGAGAATAATAATACTGGAGACCCCAGAGCAGAGAATAATAATACTGGAGACCCCAGAGCAGAGAATAATAATACTGGAGACCCCCAGAGCAGATAATAATAATACTGGAGACCCCCAGAGCAGAGAATAATAATACTGAAGACCCCAGAGCAGAGAATAGTAATACTGGAGACCCCCAGAGCAGATAATAATAATACTGGAGACCCCAGAGCAGATAATAATAATACTGGAGACCCCAGAGCAGAGAATAATAATACCGGAGACCCCAGAGCAGATAATAGTACCGGAGACCCCAGAGCAGAGAATAATAATACAGGAGACCCCCAGAGCAGAGAATAATAATACTGGAGACCCCAGAGCAGAGAATAATAATACTGGAGACCCCCAGAGCAGATACTAATAATACTGGGGACCCCAGAGCAGAGAATAATAATACTGGAGACCCCAGAGCAGAGAATAATAATACTGGAGACCACCAGAGCAGATAATAATAATACTGGAGACCCTAGAGCAGATAATAATAATAATACTGGGGACCCCAGAGCAGAGAATAATAATACTGGAGACCCCAGAGCAGATAATAATAATACTGGAGACCCCAGAGCAGATAATAATAATACTGGAGACCCCAGAGCAGGTAATAATAATACTGGAGACCCCAGAGCAGATAATAATAATATTGGAGACCCGAGAGCAGAAAATAATAATATTGCAGACCCCAGAGCAGAGAATAATAATACTGGAGACCCCAGAGCAGATAAAAATAATACTGGAGATCCCCAGAGCAGAGAATAATAATAATGGAGACCCCAGAGCAGATACTAATAATACTGGAGACCTCAGAGCAGAGAATAATAATAATGGAGACCCCAGAGCAGATACTAATAATACTAGAGACCCAGAGCAGATAATAATAATGGAGACCCCAGAGCAGAGAATAATAATACTGGAGTCCCCAGAGCAGATAATAATACTGGAGACCCCAGAGCAGAGAATAATAATACTGGAGACCCCCAGAGCAGAGAATAATAATACTGGGGACCCCAGAGCAGAGAATAATAATACTGGAGACCCCAGAGCAGAGAATAATAATACTGGAGACCCCAGAGCAGAGAATAATAATAATACTGGAGACCTCAGAGCAGATACTTATAATACTGGAGACCCCAGAGCAGAGAATAATAATACTGGAGACCCCAGAGCAGAGAATAATAATACTGGAGACCTCAGAGCAGAGAATAATAATACTGGAGACCCCCAGAGCAGAGAATAATAATACTGGAGACCCCAGAGGAGAGAATAATAATACTGGAGACCCCCAGAGCAGAGAATAATAATACTGGAGACCACAGAGCAGAGAATAATAATACTGGAGACCCCAGAGCAGAGAAAAATAATACTGGAGACCCTAGAGCAGAGAATAATAATACTGGAGACCCCAGAGCAGACAATAATAATACTGGAGACCCCAGAGCAGAGAATAATAATAATAGGGACCTCAGAGCAGAGAATAATAATACTGGAGACCCCAGAGCAGAGAATAATAATACTGGAGACCCCAGAGCAGAGAATAATAATACTGGAGACCCCAGAGCAGATAATAATAATACTGGAGACCCCAGAGCAGAGAATAATAATACCGGAGACCCCAGAGCAGAGAATAATAATAATGGGGACCCCAGAGCAGAGAATAATAATACTGGAGACCCCAGAGCAGAAAATAATAATACTGGAGACCCCAGAGCAGAGAATAATAATACTGGACACCCCAGAGCAGAGAATAATAATACTGGAGACCCCAGAGCAGAGAATAATAATACTGGAGACCCCAGAGCAGATAATAATAATACTGGAGACCCCAGAGCAGAGAATAATAATAATGGGGACCCCAGAGCAGACAATAATAATACTGGAGACTCCAGAGCAGATAATAATAATAATACTGTAGACCACAGAGCAGATAATAATAATACTGGAGACCCCAGAGCAGATACTAATAATACTGGAGACCCCAGAGCAGAGAATAATAATAATACTGGAGACCCCTGAGCAGAGTACAATAATACTAAAGGGACCCCAGAGCAGATAATAATAATACTGGAGACCCCAGAGCAGAGAATATTAATACTGGAGACCCCAGAGCAGAGAATAATAATACTGTAGACCCCAAAGCAGATAATAATACTGGAGACCCCAGAGCAGATAATAATAATAATACTGGAGACCCCCAGAGCAGAGAATAATAATACTGGAGACCCCAGAGCAGAGAATAATAATACTGGAGACCCCAGAGCAGAGAATAATAATACTGGAGACCCCAGAGCAGAGAATAATAATACTAAAGAGACCCCAGAGCAGATTATAATACTGTAGACCCCAAAGCAGATAATAATAATACTGGAGACCCCAGAGCAGAGAATACTAATACTAAAGAGACCCCAGAGCAGATACTAATAATTCTGGAGACCCCAGAGCAGATACTAATAATTCTGGAGACCCCAGAGCAATTAAAACTGGGGACCAAAGAGCAGAGAATAATAATACTGGAGACCCCAGAGCAGATACTAATAATACTGGAGACCCCAGAGCAGAGAATAATAATACTGGAGACCCCAGAGCAGACAATAATAATACTGGAGACCCCAGAGCAGATAATACTGGAGACCCCAGAGCAGAAAATAATAATAATAATGGAGACCCCAGGGCAGAGAATAATAATACTGTAGACCCCAAAGCAGATAATAATAATACTGGAGACCCCAGATCAGATACTAATAATACTGGAGACCCCAGAGCAGAGAATACTAATACTAAAGAGACCCCAGAGCAGATACTAATAATTCTGGAGACCCCAGAGCAATTAATACTGGAGACCAAAGTGCAGAGAATAATAATACTGGAGACCCCAGAGCAGATACTAATAATACTGGGGACCCCAGAGCAGAGAATAATAATACTGGAGACCCCAGAGCAGAGAATAATACTGGAGACCCCAGAGCAGAGAATAATAATACTGGAGACCCCAGAGCAGAGAATAATAATACTGTAGACCCCAGAGCAGAGAATAATAATACTGCAGACCCCAGAGCAGAGAATAATAATACTGGAGAACCCAGAGCAGAGAATAATAATACTGGAAACCCCAGAGCAGATAATAATACTGGAGACCCCAGGGCAGATAAAAATACTGGAGACCCCAGAGCAGATACTAATAATACTGGATACCCCAGAGCAGATAATAATAATACTGGAGACCCCAGAGCAGACAATAATATTACTGGAGACCCCAGATCAGATACTAGCAAAACTGGAGACCCCAGAGCAGATAATATTGGAGACCCCAGAGCAGAGAATAATAATAATACTGGAGACCCCAGGGCAGAGAATAATAATACTGGAGACCCCAGAGCAGATACTAATAATACTGGAGACCCCCAGAGCAGAGAATAATAATACTGGAGACCAAAGAGCAGAGAATAATAATACTGTAGACCCCAAAGCAGATAATAATAATACTGGAGACCCCAGAGCAGAGAATAATAATACTGGAGACCCCAGAGCAGATAATAATAATACTGGAGACCAAAGAGCAGAGAATAATAATACTGGAGACCCCAGAGCAGAGAATAATAATAATACTGGAGACCCCAGAGCAGAGAATAATAATACTGGAGACCCCAGAGCAGAGAATAATACTGGAGACCCCAGAGCAGAGAATAATACTGGAGACCCCAGAGCAGAGAATAATAATAATACTGGAGACCCCAGAGCAGAGAATAATAATAATACTGGAGCCCCCAGAACAGAGAATAATAATACTGGAGACCCCAGAGCAGAGAATAATAAAAATACTGGAGACCCCAGAGCAGAGAATAATAATACTGGAGACCCCAGAGCAGAGAATAATAATACTGGAGACCCCAAAGCAGAGAATAATAATAATACTGGATACCCCAGAGCAGAGAATAATAATACTGGAGACCCCAGAGCAGAGAAAAATAATACTGGAGACCCCAGAGCAGATACTAATAATAACGGAGACCCCCAGAGCAGAGAATAATAATACTGGAGACCCCAGAGCAGAGAATAATAATACTGGAGACCCCAGAGCAGAGAATAATAATAATACTGGAGCCCCCAGAGCAGAGAATAATAATACTGGAGACCCAAGAGCAGATACTAATAATACTGGGGACCCCAGAGCAGAGAATAATTATACTGGAGACCCTAGAGCAGATAATAATAATGCTGGAGACCCCAGAGCAGAGCATAATAATACTGGAGACCCCAGAGCAGATACTAATAATACTGGGGACCCCGGAGCAGAGAATAATAATACTGGAGACCCCAGAGCAGAGAATAATAATACTGGAGACCCCAGAGCAGAGAATAATAATACTGGAGACCCCAGAGCAGATAATAATAATACTGGAGACCCCAGAGCAGAGAATAATAATACCGGAGACCCCAGAGCAGAGAATAATAATAATGGGGACCCCAGAGCAGAGAATAATAATACTGGAGACCCCAGAGCAGAGAATAATAATACTGGAGACCCCAGAGCAGAGAATAATAATACTGGACACCCCAGAGCAGAGAATAATAATACTGGACACCCCAGAGCAGAGAATAATAATACTGGAGACCCCAGAGCAGAGAATAATAATACTGGAGACCCCAGAGCAGATAATAATAATACTGGAGACCCCAGAGCACATAATAATAATACTGGAGACCAAAGAGCAGAGAATAATAATACTGGAGACCCCAGAGCAGAGAATAATAATAATGGGGACCCCAGAGCAGACAATAATAATACTGGAGACTCCAGAGCAGATAATAATAATAATACTGTAGACCACAGAGCAGATAATAATAATACTGGAGACCCCAGAGCAGATACTAATAATACTGGAGACCCCAGAGCAGAGAATAATAATAATACTGGAGACCCCAGAGCAGAGTACAATAATACTAACGGGACCCCAGAGCAGATAATAATAATACTGGAGACCCCAGAGCAGAGAATAATAATACTGGAGACCCCAGAGCAGAGAATAATAATACTGTAGACCCCAAAGCAGATAATAATACTGGAGACCCCAGAGCAGATAATAATAATACTGGAGACCCCCAGAGCAGAGAATAATAATACTGGAGACCCCAGAGCAGAGAATAATAATACTGGAGACCCCAGAGCAGAGAATAATAATACTGGAGACCCCAGAGCAGAGAATACTAATACTAAAGAGACCCCAGAGCAGATACTAATAATTCTGGAGACCCCAGAGCAGATACTAATAATTCTGGAGACCCCAGAGCAATTAAAACTGGAGACCAAAGAGCAGAGAATAATAATACTGGATACCCCAGAGCAGATACTAATAATACTGGAGACCCCAGAGCAGAGAATAATAATACTGGAGACCCCAGAGCAGACAATAATAATACTGGAGACCCCAGAGCAGATAATACTGGAGACCCCAGAGCAGAGAATAATAATAATAATGGAGACCCCAGGGCAGAGAATAATAATACTGGAGACCCCAGAGCAGAGAATAATAATACTGGAGACCCCAGAGCAGAGAATAATAATACTGGAGACCCCAGAGCAGATAATAATAATACTGGAGACCCCAGATCAGATACTAATAATACTGGAGACCCCAGAGCAGAGAATACTAATACTAAAGAGACCCCAGAGCAGATACTAATAATTCTGGAGACCCCAGAGCAATTAATACTGGAGACCAAAGTGCAGAGAATAATAATACTGGAGACCCCAGAGCAGATACTAATAATACTGGGGACCCCAGAGCAGAGAATAATAATACTGGAGACCCCAGAGCAGAGAATAATACTGGAGACCCCAGAGCAGAGAATAATAATACTGGAGACCCCAGAGCAGAGAATAATAATACTGGAGACCCCAGAGCAGAGAATAATAATACTGCAGACCCCAGAGCAGAGAATAATAATACTGGAGAACCCAGAGCAGAGAATAATAATACTGGAAACCCCAGAGCAGATAATAATACTGGAGACCCCAGGGCAGATAAAAATACTGGAGACCCCAGAGCAGATACTAATAATACTGGATACCCCAGAGCAGATAATAATAATACTGGAGACCCCAGAGCAGACAATAATATTACTGGAGACCCCAGATCAGATACTAATAAAACTGGAGACCCCAGAGCAGATAATATTGGAGACCCCAGAGCAGAGAATAATAATAATACTGGAGACCCCAGGGCAGAGAATAATAATACTGGAGACCCCAGAGCAGATACTAATAATACTGGAGACCCCCAGAGAAGAGAATAATAATACTGGAGACCAAAGAGCAGAGAATAATAATACTGTAGACCCCAAAGCAGATAATAATAATACTGGAGACCCCAGAGCAGAGAATAATAATACTGGAGACCCCAGAGCAGATAATAATAATACTGGAGACCAAAGAGTAGAGAATAATAATACTGGAGACCCCAGAGCAGAGAATAATAATAATACTGGAGACCCCAGAGCAGAGAATAATAATAATGGAGACCCCAGAGCAGAGATTAATAATACTGGAGACCCCAGAGCAGAGAATAATAATAATACTGGATACCCCAGAGCAGAGAATAATACTGGAAACCCCAGAGCAGAGAATAATAATAATACTGGAGACCCCAGAGCAGAGAATAATAATAATACTGGAGCCCCCAGAACAGAGAATAATAATACTGGAGACCCCAGAGCAGAGAATAATAATAATACTGGAGACCCCAGAGCAGAGAATAATAATACTGGAGACCCCAGAGCAGAGAATAATAATAATACTGGATACCCCAGAGCAGAGAATAATAATACTGGAGACCCCAGAGCAGAGAAAAATAATACTGGAGACCCCAGAGCAGATACTAATAATAACGGAGACCCCAGAGCAGAGAATAATAATAATACTGGAGACCCCAGAGCAGAGAATAATAATAATACTGGAGCCCCCAGAGCAGAGAATAATAATACTGGAGACCCAAGAGCAGATACTAATAATACTGGGGACCCCAGAGCAGAGAATAATTATACTGGAGACCCTAGAGCAGATAATAATAATACTGGAGACCCCAGAGCATAATAATACTGGAGACCCCAGAGCAGATACTAATAATACTGGGGACCCCGGAGCAGAGAATAATAATACTGGAGACCCCAGAGCAGATAATACTGGAGACCCCAGAGCAGAGAATAATAATACTGGAGACCCCAGGGCAGAGAATAATACTAAAGAGACCCCAGAGCAGATAATAATAATACTGGAGACCCCAGATCAGATACTAATAATACTGGAGACCCCAGATCAGATACTAATAATACTGGAGACCCCAGAGCAGAGAATACTAATACTAAAGAGACCCCAGAGCAGACACTAATAATTCTGGAGACCCCAGAGCAGAGAATAATAATACTGGAGACCCTAGAGCAGATAATAATAATAATTGCGACCCCAGAGCAGAGAAAAATAATACTGGAGACCCCAGAGCAGATAATAATAATACTGGAGACCCCAGAGCAGAGAATAATAATACTGGAGACCCCAGAGCAGAGAATAATAATACTGTAGACCCCAGAGCAGAGAATAATAATACTGCAGACCCCAGAGCAGAGAATAATAATACTGGAGAACCCAGAGCAGAGAATAATAATACTGGAAACCCCAGAGCAGATAATAATACTGGAGACCCCAGGGCAGATAAAAATACTGGAGACCCCAGAGCAGATACTAATAATACTGGATACCCCAGAGCAGATAATAATAATACTGGAGACCCCAGAGCAGACAATAATATTACTGGAGACCCCAGATCAGATACTAGCAAAACTGGAGACCCCAGAGCAGATAATATTGGAGACCCCAGAGCAGAGAATAATAATAATACTGGAGACCCCAGGGCAGAGAATAATAATACTGGAGACCCCAGAGCAGATACTAATAATACTGGAGACCCCCAGAGCAGAGAATAATAATACTGGAGACCAAAGAGCAGAGAATAATAATACTGTAGACCCCAAAGCAGATAATAATAATACTGGAGACCCCAGAGCAGAGAATAATAATACTGGAGACCCCAGAGCAGATAATAATAATACTGGAGACCAAAGAGCAGAGAATAATAATACTGGAGACCCCAGAGCAGAGAATAATAATAATACTGGAGACCCCAGAGCAGAGAATAATAATACTGGAGACCCCAGAGCAGAGAATAATACTGGAGACCCCAGAGCAGAGAATAATACTGGAGACCCCAGAGCAGAGAATAATAATAATACTGGAGACCCCAGAGCAGAGAATAATAATAATACTGGAGCCCCCAGAACAGAGAATAATAATACTGGAGACCCCAGAGCAGAGAATAATAAAAATACTGGAGACCCCAGAGCAGAGAATAATAATACTGGAGACCCCAGAGCAGAGAATAATAATACTGGAGACCCCAAAGCAGAGAATAATAATAATACTGGATACCCCAGAGCAGAGAATAATAATACTGGAGACCCCAGAGCAGAGAAAAATAATACTGGAGACCCCAGAGCAGATACTAATAATAACGGAGACCCCCAGAGCAGAGAATAATAATACTGGAGACCCCAGAGCAGAGAATAATAATACTGGAGACCCCAGAGCAGAGAATAATAATAATACTGGAGCCCCCAGAGCAGAGAATAATAATACTGGAGACCCAAGAGCAGATACTAATAATACTGGGGACCCCAGAGCAGAGAATAATTATACTGGAGACCCTAGAGCAGATAATAATAATGCTGGAGACCCCAGAGCAGAGCATAATAATACTGGAGACCCCAGAGCAGATACTAATAATACTGGGGACCCCGGAGCAGAGAATAATAATACTGGAGACCCCAGAGCAGAGAATAATAATACTGGAGACCCCAGAGCAGAGAATAATAATACTGGAGACCCCAGAGCAGATAATAATAATACTGGAGACCCCAGAGCAGAGAATAATAATACCGGAGACCCCAGAGCAGAGAATAATAATAATGGGGACCCCAGAGCAGAGAATAATAATACTGGAGACCCCAGAGCAGAGAATAATAATACTGGAGACCCCAGAGCAGAGAATAATAATACTGGACACCCCAGAGCAGAGAATAATAATACTGGAGACCCCAGAGCAGAGAATAATAATACTGGAGACCCCAGAGCAGATAATAATAATACTGGAGACCCCAGAGCACATAATAATAATACTGGAGACCAAAGAGCAGAGAATAATAATACTGGAGACCCCAGAGCAGAGAATAATAATAATGGGGACCCCAGAGCAGACAATAATAATACTGGAGACTCCAGAGCAGATAATAATAATAATACTGTAGACCACAGAGCAGATAATAATAATACTGGAGACCCCAGAGCAGATACTAATAATACTGGAGACCCCAGAGCAGAGAATAATAATAATACTGGAGACCCCAGAGCAGAGTACAATAATACTAACGGGACCCCAGAGCAGATAATAATAATACTGGAGACCCCAGAGCAGAGAATAATAATACTGGAGACCCCAGAGCAGAGAATAATAATACTGTAGACCCCAAAGCAGATAATAATACTGGAGACCCCAGAGCAGATAATAATAATACTGGAGACCCCCAGAGCAGAGAATAATAATACTGGAGACCCCAGAGCAGAGAATAATAATACTGGAGACCCCAGAGCAGAGAATAATAATACTGGAGACCCCAGAGCAGAGAATAATAATACTAAAGAGACCCCAGAGCAGTTTATAATACTGTAGACCCCAAAGCAGATAATAATAATACTGGAGACCCCAGAGCAGAGAATACTAATACTAAAGAGACCCCAGAGCAGATACTAATAATTCTGGAGACCCCAGAGCAGATACTAATAATTCTGGAGACCCCAGAGCAATTAAAACTGGAGACCAAAGAGCAGAGAATAATAATACTGGATACCCCAGAGCAGATACTAATAATACTGGAGACCCCAGAGCAGAGAATAATAATACTGGAGACCCCAGAGCAGACAATAATAATACTGGAGACCCCAGAGCAGATAATACTGGAGACCCCAGAGCAGAGAATAATAATAATAATGGAGACCCCAGGGCAGAGAATAATAATACTGGAGACCCCAGAGCAGAGAATAATAATACTGGAGACCCCAGAGCAGAGAATAATAATACTGGAGACCCCAGAGCAGATAATAATAATACTGGAGACCCCAGATCAGATACTAATAATACTGGAGACCCCAGAGCAGAGAATACTAATACTAAAGAGACCCCAGAGCAGATACTAATAATTCTGGAGACCCCAGAGCAATTAATACTGGAGACCAAAGTGCAGAGAATAATAATACTGGAGACCCCAGAGCAGATACTAATAATACTGGGGACCCCAGAGCAGAGAATAATAATACTGGAGACCCCAGAGCAGAGAATAATACTGGAGACCCCAGAGCAGAGAATAATAATACTGGAGACCCCAGAGCAGAGAATAATAATACTGGAGACCCCAGAGCAGAGAATAATAATACTGCAGACCCCAGAGCAGAGAATAATAATACTGGAGAACCCAGAGCAGAGAATAATAATACTGGAAACCCCAGAGCAGATAATAATACTGGAGACCCCAGGGCAGATAAAAATACTGGAGACCCCAGAGCAGATACTAATAATACTGGATACCCCAGAGCAGATAATAATAATACTGGAGACCCCAGAGCAGACAATAATATTACTGGAGACCCCAGATCAGATACTAATAAAACTGGAGACCCCAGAGCAGATAATATTGGAGACCCCAGAGCAGAGAATAATAATAATACTGGAGACCCCAGGGCAGAGAATAATAATACTGGAGACCCCAGAGCAGATACTAATAATACTGGAGACCCCCAGAGCAGAGAATAATAATACTGGAGACCAAAGAGCAGAGAATAATAATACTGTAGACCCCAAAGCAGATAATAATAATACTGGAGACCCCAGAGCAGAGAATAATAATACTGGAGACCCCAGAGCAGATAATAATAATACTGGAGACCAAAGAGTAGAGAATAATAATACTGGAGACCCCAGAGCAGAGAATAATAATAATACTGGAGACCCCAGAGCAGAGAATAATAATAATGGAGACCCCAGAGCAGAGATTAATAATACTGGAGACCCCAGAGCAGAGAATAATAATAATACTGGATACCCCAGAGCAGAGAATAATACTGGAAACCCCAGAGCAGAGAATAATAATAATACTGGAGACCCCAGAGCAGAGAATAATAATAATACTGGAGCCCCCAGAACAGAGAATAATAATACTGGAGACCCCAGAGCAGAGAATAATAATAATACTGGAGACCCCAGAGCAGAGAATAATAATACTGGAGACCCCAGAGCAGAGAATAATAATAATACTGGATACCCCAGAGCAGAGAATAATAATACTGGAGACCCCAGAGCAGAGAAAAATAATACTGGAGACCCCAGAGCAGATACTAATAATAACGGAGACCCCAGAGCAGAGAATAATAATAATACTGGAGACCCCAGAGCAGAGAATAATAATAATACTGGAGCCCCCAGAGCAGAGAATAATAATACTGGAGACCCAAGAGCAGATACTAATAATACTGGGGACCCCAGAGCAGAGAATAATTATACTGGAGACCCTAGAGCAGATAATAATAATACTGGAGACCCCAGAGCATAATAATACTGGAGACCCCAGAGCAGATACTAATAATACTGGGGACCCCGGAGCAGAGAATAATAATACTGGAGACCCCAGAGCAGATAATACTGGAGACCCCAGAGCAGAGAATAATAATACTGGAGACCCCAGGGCAGAGAATAATACTAAAGAGACCCCAGAGCAGATAATAATAATACTGGAGACCCCAGATCAGATACTAATAATACTGGAGACCCCAGATCAGATACTAATAATACTGGAGACCCCAGAGCAGAGAATACTAATACTAAAGAGACCCCAGAGCAGACACTAATAATTCTGGAGACCCCAGAGCAGAGAATAATAATACTGGAGACCCTAGAGCAGATAATAATAATAATTGCGACCCCAGAGCAGAGAAAAATAATACTGGAGACCCCAGAGCAGATAATAATAATACTGGAGACCCCAGAGCAGAGAATAATAATAATGGAGACCCCAGAGCAGATAATAATACTGGAGACCCCAGAGCAGATAATAATAATACTGGAGACCCCAGAGCAGAGAATAATAATAATGGAGACCCCAGAGCAGATAATTATACTGGAGACCCCAGAGCAGAGAATAATAATACTGGAAACCCCAGAGCAGATAATAATACTGGAGACCCCAGGGCAGATTAAAATACTGGAGACCCCAGAGCAGATACTAATAATACTGGATACCCCAGAGCAGATAATAATAATACTGGAGACCCCAGAGCAGACAATAATATTACTGGAGACCCCAGATCAGATAATAATACTGGAGACCCCAGAGCAGACAATAATATTACTGGAGACCCCAGATCAGATACTAATAATACTGGAGACCCCAAAACAGATAATATTGGAGACCCCAGAGCAGAGAATAATAATAATACTGGAGACCCCAGGGCAGAGAATAATAATACTGGAGACCCCAGAGCATAATAATACTGGAGACCCCAGAGCAGATACTAATAATACTGGGGACCCCGGAGCAGAGAATAATAATACTGGAGACCCCAGAGCAGATAATACTGGAGACCCCAGAGCAGAGAATAATAATACTGGAGACCCCAGGGCAGAGAATAATACTAAAGAGACCCCAGATCAGATACTAATAATACTGGAGACCCCAGATCAGATACTAATAATACTGGAGACCCCAGATCAGATACTAATAATACTGGAGACCCCAGAGCAGAGAATACTAATACTAAAGAGACCCCAGAGCAGACACTAATAATTCTGGAGACCCCAGAGCAGAGAATAATAATACTGGGGACCCCAGAGCAGAGAAAAATAATACTGGAGACCCCAGAGCAGATAATAATAATACTGGAGACCCCAGAGCAGAGAATAATAATAATGGAGACCCCAGAGCAGATAATAATACTGGAGACCCCAGAGCAGATAATAATAATACTGGAGACCCCAGAGCAGAGAATAATAATAATGGAGACCCCAGAGCAGATAATTATACTGGAGACCCCAGAGCAGAGAATAATAATACTGGAAACCCCAGAGCAGATAATAATACTGGAGACCCCAGGGCAGATAAAAATACTGGAGACCCCAGAGCAGATACTAATAATACTGGATACCCCAGAGCAGATAATAATAATACTGGAGACCCCAGAGCAGACAATAATATTACTGGAGACCCCAGATCAGATACTAATAATACTGGAGACCCCAAAACAGATAATATTGGAGACCCCAGAGCAGAGAATAATAATAATACTGGAGACCCCAGGGCAGAGAATAATAATACTGGAGACCCCAGAGCAGATACTAATAATACTGGAGACCCCCAGAGCAGAGAATAATACTGGACACCCCAGAGCAGAGAATAATAATACTGGAGACCCCAGAGCAGAGAATAATAATACTGGAGACCAAAGAGCAGAGAATAATAATACTGTAGACCCCAAAGCAGAGAATAATAATACTGTAGACCCCAAAGCAGAGAATAATAATACTGGAGACCCCAGAGCAGAGAATAATAATACTGGAGACCCCAGAGCAGATAATAATAATACTGGAGACCCCAGAGCAGAGAATAATAATACTGGAGACCCCAGAGCAGAGAATAATAATACTGGAGACCCCAGAGCAGATACTAATAATACTGGAGACCAAAGAGCAGAGAATAATAATACTGGAGCCCCCAGAACAGAGAATAATAATACTGGAGACCCCAGATCAGATACTAATAATACTGGAGACCCCAGAGCAGAGAATAATAATACTGGGGACCCCAGAGCAGAGAATAATAATACTGGAGACCCCAGAGCAGAGAATAATAATACTGGAGACCCCAGAGCAGATAATAATAATACTGGAGACCCCAGAGCAGATAATAATAATACTGGAGACCCCAAAGCAGATAATAATACTGGAGACCCCAGAGCAGATAATAATACTGTAGACCCCAGAGCAGAGAATAATACTGCTGGTGAGAGTAATACTGGTGACAGGTGTATGTGGTGTCAGGTGTGTGTGGTGCCAGGTGTATCTGGTGCCAGGTGTGTATGGTGCCAGGTGTGTGTGGTGTCAGGTGTGTGTGGTGCCAGGTGTGTGTGGTGCCAGGTGTGTGTGGTGTCAGGTGTGTGTGTGGTGTCAGGTGTGTGTGGTGCCAGGTGTTTGTGGTGCCAGGTGTGTGTGGTGTCAGGTGTGTGTGGTGTCAGGTGTGTGTGGTGCCAGGTGTGTGTGGTGTCAGGTGTGTGTGGTGTCAGGTGTGTGTGGTGCCAGGTGTATGTGTTGCCAGGTGTGTGTGGTGACATGTGTATGTGGTGGCAGATGTATGTGGTGCCAGGTGTGTGTGGTGTCAGGTGTGTTTGGTTTCAGGTGTGTGTGGTGTCAGGTGTGTGTGGTGCCAGGTGTATGTGTTGCCAGGTGTGTGTGGTGACATGTGTATGTGGTGGCAGATGTATGTGGTGCCCGGTGTATGTGGTGTCAGGTGTGTGGTGCAAGGTGTGTGTGGTGTAAGTTGTAAATGGTGCCAGGTGTGTGTGGTGTCAGGTGTGTGGTGCAAGGTGTGTGTGGTAACAGGTGTGTGCGGTGCCAGGTGTGTGCGGTGTCAGGTGTGTGGTGCCAGGTGTGTGTGGTGTTAGGTGTGTGTGGTGTCAGCTGTGTGTGGTGTCAGGTGTATGTGGTGCCAGGTGTATGTGGTGTCAGGTGTATGTGGTGTCAGGTGTGTGTGGTCTCAGGTGTATGTGGTGCCAGGTGTATGTGGTGCCAGGTGTATGTGGTGTCAGGTGTATGTGGTGTCAGGTGTATGTGGTGTCAGGTGTATGTGGTGTCAGGTGTATGTGGTGTCAGGTGTATGTGGTGTCAGGTGTGTGTGGTGCCAGGTGTGTGTGGTGCCAGATGTGTGTGGTGTCAGGTGTATGTGGTGTCAGGTGTATGTGGTGTCAGGTGTGTGTGGTGTCAGGTGTGTGTGGTGTCAGGTGTGTGTGGTGTCAGGTGTATGTGGTGTCAGGTGTGTGTGGTGTCAGGTGTGTGTGGTGTCAGGTGTGTGTGGTGTCAGGTGTATGTGGTGTCAGGTGTGTGTGGTGTCAGGTGTATGTGGTGTCAGGTGTATGTGGTGTCAGGTGTGTGTGGTGTCAGGTGTGTGTGGTGTCAGGTGTGTGTGGTGTCAGGTGTATGTGGTGTCAGGTGTGTGTGGTGTCAGGTGTGTGTGGTGCCAGGTGTGTGTGGTGCCAGGTGTATGTGGTACCAGGTGTGTGTGGTACCAGGTGTGTGTGGTACCAGGTGTGTGTGGTGTCAGGTGTGTGTGGTGCCAGGTGTGTGTGGTGCCAGGTGTATGTGGTGCCAGGTGTATGTGGTGTCAAGTGTGTGTGGTGTCAGGTGTATGTGGTGTCAGGTGTATGAGGTGCCAGTTGTATGTGGTGTCAGGTGTGTGTGGTGTCAGGTGTGTGTGGTGCCAGGTGTATGAGGTGCCAGGTGTATGTGGCGTCAGGTGTATGTGGTGTCAGGTGTATGTGGTGTCAGGTGTATGTGGTGTCAGGTGTATGTGGTGTCAGGTGTATGTGGTGTCAGGTGTATGAGGTGCCAGGTGTATGTGGTGTCAGGTGTATGTGGTGTCAGGTGTATGTGGTGCCAGGTGTATGAGGCGCCAGGTGTATGTGGCGTCAGGTGTATGTGGTGTCAGGTGTATGTGGTGTCAGGTGTATGTGGTGTCAGGTGTATGTGGTGTCAGGTGTATGTGGTGCCAGGTGTATGTGGTGTCAGGTGTATGTGGTGTCAGGTGTATGTGGTGTCAGGTGTATGTGGTGTCAGGTGTGTGTGGTGTCAGGTGTGTGTGGTGTCAGGTGTATGAGGTGCCAGGTGTATGTGGTGTCAGGTGTATGTGGTGTCAGGTGTATGTGGTGTCAGGTGTATGTGGTGTCAGGTGTGTGTGGTGTCAGGTGTGTGTGGTGCCAGGTGTATGTGGTGCCAGGTGTGTGTGGTGTCAGGTGTGTGTGGTGTCAGGTGTGTGTGGTGCCAGGTGTATGTGGTACCAGGTGTATGTGGTGTCAGGTGTGTGTGGTGTCAGGTGTATGTGGTGTCAGGTGTATGAGGTGCCAGGTGTATGTGGTGTCAGGTGTATGTGGTGCCAGGTGTATGAGGTGCCAGGTGTACGTGGTGTCAGGTGTATGTGGTGTCAGGTGTATGTGGTGCCAGGTGTATGTGGTGTCAGATGTATGTGGTGTCAGGTGTATGTGGTGCCAGGTGTATGTGGTGTCAGGTGTATGTGGTGTCAGGTGTGTGTGGTGCCAGGTGTATGTGGTGCCAGGTGTATGTGGTGTCAGGTGTGTGTGGTGCCAGGTGTATGTGGTGCCAGGTGTATGTGGTGTCAGGTGTGTGTGGTGTCAGGTGTATGTGGTGTCAGGTGTATGAGGTGCCAGGTGTATGTGGTGTCAGGTGTATGTGGTGTCAGGTGTATGAGGTGCCAGGTGTATGTGGTGTGAGGTGTATGTGGCGTCAGGTGGTGCCAGGTGTATGTGGTGCCAGTTGTATGTGGTGCCAGGTGTATGTGGTGTCAGGTGTGTGTGGTGTCAGGTGTGTGTGGTGTCAGGTGTGTGTGGTGTCAGGTGTGTGTGGTGTCAGGTGTATGTGGTGTCAGGTGTGTGTGGTGTCAGGTGTATGTGGTGCCAGGTGTATGTGGTGTCAGGTGTATGTGGTGTCAGGTGTGTGTGGTGTCAGGTGTATGTGGTGTCAGGTGTATGTGGTGTCAGGTGTATGTGGTGTCAGGTGTATGTGGTGCCAGGTGTGTGTGGTGTCTGGTGTGTGCGGTGTCAGGTGTGTGTGGTGCCAGGTGTGTGTGGTGTCAGGTGTATGTGGTGTCAGGTGTGTGTGGTGTCAGGTGTGTGTGGTGTCAGGTGTGTGTGGTGCCAGGTGTGTGTGGTGTCAGGTGTATGTGGTGTCAGGTGTATGTGGTGCCCGGTGTATGTGGTGCCAGGTGTATGTGGTGTCAGGTGTGTGTGGTGTCAGGTGTATGTGGTGCCCGGTGTATGTGGTGCCCGGTGTATGTGGTGCCAGGTGTATGTGGTGCCAGGTGTATGTGGTGTCAGGTGTATGTGGTGTCAGGTGTATGTGGTGTCAGGTGTGTGTGGTGCCAGGTGTATGTGGTACCAGGTGTATGTGGTGTCAGGTGTGTGTGGTGTCAGGTGTATGTGGTGTCAGGTGTATGAGGTGCCAGGTGTATGAGGTGCCAGGTGTATGTGGTGTCAGGTGTATGTGGTGCCAGGTGTATGAGGTGCCAGGTGTATGTGGTGTCAGGTGTATGTGGTGTCAGGTGTATGTGGTGTCAGGTGTATGTGGTGCCAGGTGTATATGGTGTCAGGTGTATGTGGTGCCAGGTGTATGTGGTGTCAGGTGTATGTGGTGTCAGGTGTGTGTGGTGTCAGGTGTGTGTGGTGCCAGGTGTGTGTGGTGTCAGGTGTATGTGGTGTCAGGTGTATGTGGTGTCAGGTGTGTGTGGTGTCAGGTGTGTGTGGTGTCAGGTGTGTGTGGTGTCAGGTGTATGTGGTGCCAGGTGTATGTGGTGCCAGGTGTATGTGGTGTCAGGTGTGTGTGGTGCCAGGTGTATGTGGTGCCAGGTGTATGTGGTGTCAGGTGTGTGTGGTGTCAGGTGTATGTGGTGTCAGGTGTATGAGGTGCCAGGTGTATGTGGTGTCAGGTGTATGTGGTGTCAGGTGTATGAGGTGCCAGGTGTATGTGGTGTGAGGTGTATGTGGCGTCAGGTGGTGCCAGGTGTATGTGGTGCCAGTTGTATGTGGTGCCAGGTGTGTGTGGTGTCAGGTGTGTGTGGTGTCAGGTGTGTGTGGTGTCAGGTGTGTGTGGTGTCAGGTGTGTGTGGTGCCAGGTGTGTGTGGTGTCAGGTGTATGTGGTGTCAGGTGTATGTGGTGTCAGGTGTGTGTGGTGTCAGGTGTATGTGGTGCCAGGTGTATGTGGTGTCAGGTGTGTGTGGTGTCAGGTGTGTGTGGTGTCAGGTGTATGTGGTGTCAGGTGTATGTGGTGTCAGGTGTATGTGGTGTCAGGTGTATGTGGTGCCAGGTGTGTGCGGTGTCTGGTGTGTGCGGTGTCAGGTGTGTGTGGTGCCAGGTGTATGTGGTGTCAGGTGTATGTGGTGCCAGGTGTATGTGGTGTCAGGTGTATGTGGTGTCAGGTGTGTGTGGTGCCAGGTGTGTGTGGTGTCAGGTGTATGTGGTGTCAGGTGTATGTGGTGCCCGGTGTATGTGGTGCCAGGTGTGTGTGGTGTCAGGTGTGTGTGGTGTCAGGTGTATGTGGTGCCCGGTGTATGTGGTGCCAGGTGTATGTGGTGCCAGGTGTATGTGGTGTCAGGTGTGTGTGGTGTCAGGTGTGTGTGGTGTCAGGTGTGTGTGGTGTCAGGTGTATGTGGTGTCAGGTGCGTGTGGTGTCAGGTGCGTGTGGTGCCAGGTGTGTGTGGTATCAGGTGTGTGTGGTATCAGGTGTATGTGGTACCAGGTGTGTGTGGTGTCAGGTGTGTGTGGTGTCAGGTGTATGTGGTGCCAGGTGTATGTGTTGCCCAGTGTATGTGGTGTCAGGTGCGTGTTGTGCCAGGTGTGTGTGGTATCAGGTGTGTGTGGTATCAGGTGTATGTGGTACCAGGTGTGTGTGGTGTCAGGTGTATGTGGTGTCAGGTGTATGTGGTGTCAGGTGTATGTGGTGCCAGGTGTATGTGGTGCCCGGTGTATGTGGTGTCAGGTGTGTGTGGTATCAGGTGTAAGAGGTGTCAGGTGTATGTGGTGCCAGGTGTGTGTGGTGCCAGGTGTACGTGGTGCCAGGTGTACGTGGTGCCCGGTGTACGTGGTGCCAGGTGTATGTGGTGTCAGGTGTATGTGGTGCCAGGTGTGTGTGGTGCCAGGTGTGTGTGGTGCCAGGTGTGTGTGGTGCCAGGTGTGTGTGGTGCCAGGTGTATGTGGTGCCAGGTGTGTGTGGTGTCAGGTGTATGTGGTGTCAGGTGTGTGTGGTGCCAGGTGTATGTGGTGCCAGGTGTATTTGGTGTCAGGTGTATGTGGTGCCAGGTGTGTGTGGTGCCAGGTGTGTGTGGTGTCAGGTGTGTGTGGTGTCAGGTGTGTGTGGTGTCAGGTGTGTGTGGTGTCAGGTGTATGTGGTGTCAGGTGTGTGTGGTGCCAGGTGTGTGTGGTGTCAGGTGTGTGTGGTGTCAGGTGTATGTGGTGTCAGGTGTATGTGGTGTCAGGTGTATGTGGTGTCAGGTGTATGTGGTGTCAGGTGTGTGTGGTGCCAGGTGTGTGTGGTGTCAGGTGTATGTGGTGTCAGGTGTATGTGGTGTCAGGTGTATGTGATGTCAGGTGTGTGTGGTGTCAGGTGTATGTGGTGTCAGGTGTGTGTGGTGTCAGGTGTATGTGGTGTCAGGTGTGTGTGGTGTCAGGTGTGTGTGGTGTCAGGTGTGTGTGGTGTCAGGTGTGTGTGGTGTCAGGTGTGTGTGGTGCCAGGTGTGTGTGGTGTCAGGTGTGTGTGGTGTCAGGTGTATGTGGTGCCAGGTGTGTGTGGTGTCAGGTGTATGTGGTGTCAGGTGTGTGTGGTGCCAGGTGTATGTGGTGCCCGGTGTATGTGGTGTCAGGTGTGTGTGGTGTCAGGTGTGTGTGGTGCCAGGTGTGTGTGGTGCCAGGTGTGTGTGGTGCCAGGTGTGTGTGGTGCCAGGTGTGTGTGGTGTCAGGTGTATGTGGTGTCAGGTGTATGTGATGTCAGGTGTATGTGGTGTCAGGTGTATGTGGTGTCAGGTGTATGTGGTGTCAGGTGTGTGTGGTGTCAGGTGTATGTGGTGTCAGGTGTATGTGGTGCCAGGTGTATGTGGTGCCAGGTGTATGTGGTGTCAGGTGTATGTGGTGTCAGGTGTGTGTGGTGTCAGGTGTGTGTGGTGTCAGGTGTGTGTGGTGTCAGGTGTATGTGGTGTCAGGTGTATGTGGTGCCAGGTGTATGTGGTGCCAGGTGTATGTGGTGTCAGGTGTATGTGGTGCCAGGTGTGTGTGGTGTCAGGTGTGTGTGGTGTCAGGTGTGTGTGGTGTCAGGTGTACGTGGTGTCAGGTGTACGTGGTGTCAGGTGTACGTGGTGTCAGGTGTATGTGGTGTCAGGTGTGTGTGGTGTCAGGTGTATGTGGTGTCAGGTGTACGTGGTGTCAGGTGTGTGTGGTGTCAGGTGTATGTGGTGTCAGGTGTATGTGGTGCCAGGTGTACGTGGTGTCAGGTGTATGTGGTGTCAGGTGTGTGTGGTGTCAGGTGTGTGTGGTGTCAGGTGTATGTGGTGCCAGGTGTGTGTGGTGTCAGGTGTGTGTGGTGTCAGGTGTATGTGGTGTCAGGTGTATGTGGTGTCAGGTGTATGTGGTGTCAGGTGTATGTGGTGTCAGGTGTATGTGGTGTCAGGTGTATGTGGTGTCAGGTGTGTGTGGTGTCAGGTGTGTGTGGTGTCAGGTGTGTGTGGTGTCAGGTGTATGTGGTGTCAGGTGTATGTGGTGTCAGGTGTATGTGGTGTCAGGTGTATGTGGTGTCAGGTGTGTGTGGTGTCAGGTGTATGTGGTGCCAGGTCTGTGTGGTGTCAGGTGTATGTGGTGCCAGGTGTATGTGGTGCCAGGTGTATGTGGTGCCAGGTTCTGATGGCACCAGGACAATACTAGATGATTGGGAAAGAGCACAGAAGGTTCGGTCCATTTGGGCCGCACGGTCCCTGGATCTGATACCAGACGGTTTGGAGAGAATCTGCCGGAGACGTGAAGGAAAACATCTAGAAATGATTCAGGAACCTGAGATCACGATGCAAGGAATCGAGCAGACGCAGGACACAGCATGGCTTCTGGAGGCTGCAGTCACCAGTGGGTCCTGTAGGGGGCAGCGCCGCTCTGCCCTGTCCCTGCCCCCAGGACCAGCACAGATATTCAAAGTTACCCAAAGCGGCGGCTGCTTTCCCTGAGCGAAGAGATTTGTATAATCATCTGCAAATACGAAACCTGCACCGCGGAAACCCGGGCAACGCAGGGTGGGGGTGAGGGTGGGGGTCAGGGTGCAGCCGCAGGGAGGAGGAGGATGAGCAGGTGCAGGGACCCTGAGCCCCGAACACATCAACATCACATGTCACAAGGCGCCGCACTGTGGGGGTCATTTACTTACCCGGTCCAGTCGCGATCCTGCGGTGCGTTGTCTGACGTGGGTTCTGGTTCTGCCGGGAGTCACTAAGGTCCGAGCGCCCGATGTCCACCAGGTGTCGCTGCTGCCCCGGGGTCCGCCAGAGTTCACCTTTTTCTTCCCGGTGCATGTGAGCGCAGATCTCGCAACACAAATCGGTTTTTAAATTCCGCGTTTTTTCCGGATCCGTTGGTTGTTAGACGGCCACGCCCCCAGATTTCTGTCGCAATTCGGCGCAAAATGGAAATATTTGGGAAACCCGACGAGAGTGCGGCGTTCGGACCCTTAGTAAATGAGCCCCAGTGTGTACAGGAGCCAATACACAGGGAACCAGCAGGGGGCGCAACCCAATACTAAGACAACCCAAAGTAATCTATTACTCTCTGTTATCAGCCCATGATGAGGCGTGGTCTCTCAGGGTGCGGCAGGGATCAGGTCTCTGGTTCTCACCTATAAACTCCGAGCAGTAATAATAAAAGTGTCAGATGAAAGTCGCCGGAAGATGAGTCTCTGATGTGGAGGATTAGTCATGGCGGCAGCGCTCGGATCTCAGAGGCTTCGGGATGAGGATGATGGGAGTTGTGTCTCCGTAACTAAGCACCAAATGATCTGCTGCCGCTCCCCCTGTCCTGTATACGCTGCGGTACCGCTCCTCTCTCCTGTATACACCGCGGTACCGCTCCTCTCTCCTGTATACACTGCGGTACCGCTCCTCTCTCCTGTATACACTGCGGTACCGCTCCTCTCTCCTGTATACACTGCGGTACCGCTCCTCTCTCCTGTATACACCGCGGTACCGCTCCTCTGTCCTGTATACACTGCGGTACCGCTCCTCTGTCCTGTATACACTGCGGTACCGCTCCTCTCTCCTGTATACACTGCGGTACCGCTCCTCTGTCCTGTATACACCGCGGTACCGCTCCTCTCTCCTGTATACACTGCGGTACCGCTCCTCTCTCCTGTATACACTGCGGTACCGCTCCTCTCTCCTGTATACACTGCGGTACCGCTCCTCTGTCCTGTATACACTGCGGTACCGCTCCTCTCTCCTGTATACACCGCGGTACCGCTCCTCTCTCCTGTATACACCGCGGTACCGCTCCTCTCTCCTGTATACACTGCGGTACCGCTCCTCTGTCCTGTATACACCGCGGTACCGCTCCTCTGTCCTGTATACACTGCGGTACCGCTCCTCTCTCCTGTATACACTGCGGTACCGCTCCTCTGTCCTGTATACACTGCGGTACCGCTCCTCTCTCCTGTATACGCTGCGGTACCGCTCCTCTCTCCTGTATACACCGCGGTACCGCTCCTCTCTCCTGTATACACTGCGGTACCGCTCCTCTCTCCTGTATACACTGCGGTACCGCTCCTCTCTCCTGTATACACTGCGGTACCGCTCCTCTCTCCTGTATACACCGCGGTACCGCTCCTCTGTCCTGTATACACTGCGGTACCGCTCCTCTGTCCTGTATACACTGCGGTACCGCTCCTCTCTCCTGTATACACTGCGGTACCGCTCCTCTGTCCTGTATACACCGCGGTACCGCTCCTCTCTCCTGTATACACTGCGGTACCGCTCCTCTCTCCTGTATACACTGCGGTACCGCTCCTCTCTCCTGTATACACTGCGGTACCGCTCCTCTGTCCTGTATACACTGCGGTACCGCTCCTCTCTCCTGTATACACCGCGGTACCGCTCCTCTCTCCTGTATACACCGCGGTACCGCTCCTCTCTCCTGTATACACTGCGGTACCGCTCCTCTGTCCTGTATACACCGCGGTACCGCTCCTCTGTCCTGTATACACTGCGGTACCGCTCCTCTCTCCTGTATACACTGCGGTACCGCTCCTCTGTCCTGTATACACTGCGGTACCGCTCCTCTCTCCTGTATACACTGCGGTACCGCTCCTCTCTCCTGTATACACTGCGGTACCGCTCCTCTGTCCTGTATACACTGCGGTACCGCTCCTCTCTCCTGTATACACTGCGGTACCCTCCTCTGTCCTGTATACACCGCGGTACCGCTCCTCTCTCCTGTATACACTGCGGTACCGCTCCTCTCTCCTGTATACACTGCGGTACCGCTCCTCTGTCCTGTATACACCGCGGTACCGCTCCTCTCTCCTGTATACACTGCGGTACCGCTCCTCTCTCCTGTATACACCGCGGTACCGCTCCTCTCTCCTGTATACACTGCGGTACCGCTCCTCTCTCCTGTATACACTGCGGTACCGCTCCTCTGTCCTGTATACACTGCGGTACCGCTCCTGTGTCCTGTATACACTGCAGTACCGCTCCTCTCTCCTGTATACACTGCGGTACCGCTCCTCTCTCCTGTATACACTGCGGTACCGCTCCCCTGTCCTGTATACACTGCGGTACCGCTCCTCTCTCCTGTATACACTGCGGTACCGCTCCTCTCTCCTGTATACACCGCGGTACCGCTCCTCTCTCCTGTATACACTGCGGTACCGCTCCTCTCTCCTGTATACACTGCGGTACCGCTCCTCTGTCCTGTATACACTGCGGTACCGCTCCTGTGTCCTGTATACACTGCAGTACCGCTCCTCTCTCCTGTATACACTGCGGTACCGCTCCTCTCTCCTGTATACACTGCGGTACCGCTCCTCTCTCCTGTATACACTGCGGTACCGCTCCTCTCTCCTGTATACACTGCGGTACCGCTCCTCTGTCCTGTATACACCGCGGTACCGCTCCTCTGTCCTGTATACACCGCGGTACCGCTCCCCTGTCCTGTATACACTGCGGTACCGCTCCTCTCTCCTGTATACACTGCGGTACCGCTCCTCTCTCCTGTATACACTGCGGTACCGCTCCTCTCTCCTGTATACACTGCGGTACCGCTCCTCTCTCCTGTATACACCGCGGTACCGCTCCTCTCTCCTGTATACACCACGGTACCGCTCCTCTCTCCTGTATACACTGCGGTACCGCTCCTCTCTCCTGTATACACTGCGGTACCGCTCCTCTGTCCTGTATACACTGCGGTACCGCTCCTCTCTCCTGTATACACTGCGGTACCGCTCCTCTGTCCTGTATACACTGCGGTACCGCTCCTCTGTCCTGTATACACTGCGGTACCGCTCCTCTGTCCTGTATACACTGCGGTACCGCTCCTCTCTCCTGTATACACCGCGGTACCGCTCCTCTGTCCTGTATACACCGCGGTACCGCTCCCCTGTCCTGTATACACTGCGGTACCGCTCCTCTCTCCTGTATACACTGCGGTACCGCTCCTCTCTCCTGTATACACTGCGGTACCGCTCCTCTCTCCTGTATACACTGCGGTACCGCTCCTCTGTCCTGTATACACTGCGGTACCGCTCCCCTGTCCTGTATACACTGCGGTACCGCTCCTCTCTCCTGTATACACTGCGGTACCGCTTCCCCTCAGATAGCGGCTTGTGCGCGGGTAGAGGCGCAGGGCGGGGCGTGCACTGGCGGTGGGCGGGCTGGGGGCGGGGCTCGCTCTGGGGCGGGGTGTGTGGGCGGGCCTCCTCTCAGTCGGTGTCGGGCGGGTGTCGGTCGGTGTCGTCTCTCTGTGTCGCTGGGATATCGCTGCGGCCGCGGGGGTGGAGGAGCACGGGAGTCGCGGCGGGGCCCGGGGCTCTCGGTCTAGCGGACTATCGGGACGTCTGGCGCTGTCACGACATATCGCCGCCATGGGCTGCACGGTGAGCGCCGAGGACAAAGCGGCGGCCGAGAGATCCAAGATCATCGACAAGAACCTGCGGGAGGACGGGGAGAAGGCGGCGCGGGAGGTCAAGCTGCTGCTGCTGGGTAACTGCCCCCTATATACTGCTATATACCCGCTATATACTGCTGTATACCCCCTATATACCGCTGTATACCCCCTATATACTGCTGTATACCCCCTATATACTGCTGTATACCCCCTATATACCGCTGTATACCCCCTATATACTGCTGTATACCCCCTATATACTGCTGTATACCCCCTATATACTGCTGCATACCCCCTATATACTGCTGTATACCCCCTATATACTGCTGTGTACCCCCTATATACTGCTGTGTACCCCCTATATACTGCTGTGTACCCCCTATATACTGCTGTGTACCCCCTATATACTGCTGTGTACCCCCTATATACTGCTGTGTACCCCCTATATACTGCTGTGTACCCCCTATATACTGCTGTGTACCCCCTATATACCGCTGTGTACCCCCTATATACCGCTGTGTACCCCCTATATACCGCTGTATACCCCCTATATACCGCTGTATACCCCCTATATACCGCTGTATACCCCCTATATACCGCTGTATACCCCCTATATACCGCTGTATACCCCTTATATACCGCTGTATACCCCCTATATACCGCTGTATACCCCCTATATACCGCTGTATACCCCCTATATACCGCTGTATACCCCCTGTATACCGCTGTATACCCCCTGTATACCGCTGTATACCCCCTGTATACCGCTGTATACCCCCTGTGTACCCGCTGTATACCCCCTGTGTACCCGCTGTATACCCCCTATATACCGCTGTATACCCCCTATATACCGCTGTATACCCCCTATATACCGCTGTATACCCCCTATATACCGCTGTATACCCCCTATATACCGCTGTATACCCCCTGTATACCGCTGTATACCCCCTGTATACCGCTGTATACCCCCTGTATACCGCTGTATACCCCCTGTATACCGCTGTATACCCCCTGTATACCGCTGTATACCCCCTGTATACCGCTGTATACCCCCTGTATACCGCTGTATACCCCCTGTATACCGCTGTATACCCCCTGTGTACCCGCTGTGCGCCCCCTGTATACCGCTGTGTGCCCCCTGTATACCGCTGTGTGCCCCCTGTATACCGCTGTGTGCCCCCTGTATACCGCTGTATACCCCCTGTATACCGCTGTATACCCCCTGTATACCGCTGTATACCCCCTGTATACCGCTGTATACCCCCTGTGTACCCGCTGTATACCCCCTATATACCGCTGTATACCCCCTGTATACCGCTGTATACCCCCTGTATACCGCTGTATACCCCCTGTATACCGCTGTATACCCCCTGTATACCGCTGTATACCCCCTGTATACCGCTGTATACCCCCTGTATACCGCTGTATACCCCCTGTATACCGCTGTATACCCCCTGTGTACCCGCTGTATACCCCCTATATACCGCTGTATACCCCCTGTATACCGCTGTATACCCCCTGTATACCGCTGTATACCCCCTGTATACCGCTGTATACCCCCTGTATACCGCTGTATACCCCCTGTATACCGCTGTATACCCCCTGTATACCGCTGTATACCCCCTGTGTACCCGCTGTGCGCCCCCTGTATACCGCTGTGCGCCCCCTGTATACCGCTGTGCGCCCCTGTATACCGCTGTGTGCCCCCTGTATACCGCTGTGTGCCCCCTGTATACCGCTGTGTGCCCCCTGTATACCGCTGTGTGCCCCCTGTATACCGCTGTGTGCCCCCTGTATACCGCTGTGTGCCCCCTGTATACCGCTGTGCGCCCCCTGTATACCGCTGTGCGCCCCCTGTGCGCCCCCTGTGCGCCCCCTGTGCGCCCCCTGTGCGCCCCCTGTGCGCCCGCTGTGCGCCCTCTGTGCGCCCCCTGTGTGCCCGCCTCGCTGTATATACCCTCCTGTATACCCCGGCGCCGGCAGGGCCCAGATACTTCCCCTCCGCGTCTCTCGCTCCTCACTTCTGCTTTTTTGGGCCCTTGTCCCAGTGTGGGGGGAGGAACAGTCAGTTATTGACCTTTGACATTGTGCGGTGATCTGGGGGTTACAGCCGTGAGGCGGGGAGGACTACAACTCCCAGCAGGTCGGACACCTGGGCCTTGTAGTGCTCCAGGCACTGAGGGGTTAATGCCGGGGGCCCTGGTGGCGCTTCCTGTTTATGCCGCGTCCCGGATAATATTTACATTACTTGTTACACTGTTTATCCGCCGCACACTCGGGGTTAACCCTTCACCTTCCACAGACCGGCCGCAGGTGTCCTGATACTTCTCACAGCAGAGGTTTTGGTACAATGTGTCCAGATTAGCTCCTCCTCCTGGATCCTGAGAGAATGTATCCACCAACTGGAAACATTGTAGCAAGTCCTCAGCTGTGAGCAGGGGTCTCCCTGATGCTCTATTTTTGTTTGGCGTTTCTTCCCACGCTCCGAGCAGCGGCCGCGCGTCTATTAACCCTTTGTAGCGGTGTCCAGGACGCAGTCAGTCCTTGTGTGGGACAGTTATTGGGGCCGCATACAGTCTGTGGGGGGGGGGGCGCCGCATACAGTCTGTGGGGGGGGGGGGGCGCCGCATACAGTCTGTGGGGGGGCGCCACATACAGTCTGTGGGGGGGGGCGCCGCATACAGTCTGTGGGGGGGGGCCGCATACAGTCTGTGGGGGGGGGCCGCATACAGTCTGTGGGGGGGGGGGCCGCATACAGTCTGTGGGGGGGGCGCCGCATACAGTCTGTGGGGGGGGGGGCGCGCCGCATACAGTCTGTGGGGGGGGGCGCCGCATACAGTCTGTGGGGGGGGGCGCCGCATACAGTCTGTGGGGGGGGGGCGCCGCATACAGTCTGTGGGGGGGGGCGCCGCATACAGTCTGTGGGGGGGGGGGCGCCGCATACAGTCTGTGGGGGGGGGGGCGCCGCATACAGTCTGTGGGGGGGGGGGCGCCGCATACAGTCTGTGGGGGGGGGGGGCGCCGCATACAGTCTGTGGGGGGGGGGGCGCCGCATACAGTCTGTGGGGGGGGGGCGCCGCATACAGTCTGTGGGGGGGGGGCGCCGCATACAGTCTGTGGGGGGGGGGGCGCCGCATACAGTCTGTGGGGGGGGGGGCGCCGCATACAGTCTGTGGGGGGGGGGGGGCGCCGCATACAGTCTGTGGGGGGGGGGGGGCGCCGCATACAGTCTGTGGGGGGGGGGGGCGCCGCATACAGTCTGTGGGGGGGGGGGGGCGCCGCATACAGTCTGTGGGGGGGGGGGCGCCGCATACAGTCTGTGGGGGGGTGGGCGCAGCAGTCTGTGGGGGGGGTGGGCGCACGCAGTCTGTGGGGGGGGTGGGCGCACGCAGTCTGTGGGGGGGTGGGCGCACGCAGTCTGTGGGGGGGGGTGGGCGCACGCAGTCTGTGGGGGGGGTGGGCGCACGCAGTCTGTGGGGGGGTGGGCGCACGCAGTCTGTGGGGGGGTGGGCGCACGCAGTCTGTGGGGGGGGTGGGCGCACGCAGTCTGTGGGGGGGGGTGGGCGCACGCAGTCTGTGGGGGGGGTGGGCGCACGCAGTCTGTGGGGGGGTGGGCGCACGCAGTCTGTGGGGGGGGTGGGCGCACGCAGTCTGTGGGGGGGTGGGCGCACGCAGTCTGTGGGGGGTGGGCGTCCTCCTCGCGGGCTCCCCCTCTGCCGCCGGGCCTCCTCCTCCTCCTCGCGGGCTCCCCCCTCTGCCGCCGGGCCTCCTCCTCCTCCTCGCGGGCTCCCCCCTCTGCCGCCGGGCCTCCTCCTCGCGGGCTCCCCCCTCTGCCGCCGGGCCTCCTCCTCCTCCTCGCGGGCTCCCCCCTCTGCCGCCGGGCCTCCTCCTCCTCCTCGCGGGCTCCCCCCTCTGCCGCCGGGCCTCCTCCTCCTCCTCGCGGGCTCCCCCCTCTGCCGCCGGGCCTCCTCCTCCTCCTCGCGGGCTCCCCCCTCTGCCGCCGGGCCTCCTCCTCCTCCTCGCGGGCTCCCCCCTCTGCCGCCGGGCCTCCTCCTCCTCCTCGCGGGCTCCCCCCTCTGCCGCCGGGCCTCCTCCTCCTCCTCGCGGGCTCCCCCCTCTGCCGCCGGGCCTCCTCCTCCTCCTCGCGGGCTCCCCCCTCTGCCGCCGGGCCTCCTCCTCCTCGCGGGCTCCCTGGTAACGCTCGTCTGTTTGCTCATCTCTTAGCAGCGCTTTCGCCTTGGTAACGGGATTCTGCCTGGGGGTAAAGTCCTGCGATGTACCAGGGCGGCAGCCGGACCCCGGGAGTCTTGTGGGGTCTTCTCACCTTCCACCCTATTCCTGATACTTCACAGCGGAATGTTGTTACTATGTATCAGGTCAGGAAGGGTTTCTGCAGCCTGGGGGTCAGAGCAGGGTCATAGTGGCTGATAACAGCGAGCAGGCGAGAGGATGCACCCGTATAATGACCTGTGCTCCGGGCTCCTCCGCGTCATGTGATCAGCGATGCTCTGCAGCTCAGTGCACAGGGGGAGGGGCTTCCTGCTGTCACGTTATTTATTACTCTCTGTTATCAGCCATTACACCCCGGGGAGAGGAGACTGTACAGGGGGGATACAATCTATTACTCTCTGTTATCAGCCATTACACCCCGGGGAGAGGAGACTGTACAGGGGGGATACAATCTATTACTCTCTGTTATCAGCCATTACATCCCGGGGAGAGGAGACTGTACAGGGGGGTTACAATCTATTACTCTCTGTTATCAGCCACTACACCCCGGGGAGAGGAGACTGTACAGGGGGGGATACAATCTATTACTCTCTGTTATCAGCCATTACATCCTGGGGAGAGGAGACTGTACAGGGGGATACAATCTATTACTCTCTGTTATCAGCCATTACACCCCGGGGAGAGGAGACTGTACAGGGGGATACAATCTATTACTCTCTGTTATCAGCCATTACATCCCGGGGAGAGGAGACTGTACAGGGGGATACAATCTATTACTCTCTGTTATCAGCCATTACACCCCGGGGAGAGGAGACTGTACAGGGGGATACAATCTATTACTCTCTGTTATCAGCCATTACATCCCGGGGAGAGGAGACTGTACAGGGGGGGGGATACAATCTATTACTCTCTGTTATCAGCCATTACACCCCGGGGAGAGGAGACTGTACAGGGGGATACAATCTATTACTCTCTGTTATCAGCCATTACATCCCGGGGAGAGGAGACTGTACAGGGGGGATACAATCTATTACTCTCTGTTATCAGCCATTACATCCCGGGGAGAGGAGACTGTACAGGGGGGATACAATCTATTACTCTCTGTTATCAGCCATTACACCCCGGGGGGAGGAGACTGTACAGGGGGGGGATACAATCTATTACTCTCTGTTATCAGCCATTACACCCCGGGGGGAGGAGACTGTACAGGGGGGGGATACAATCTATTACTCTCTGTTATCAGCCATTACACCCCGGGGAGAGGAGACTGTACAGGGGGGGGATACAATCTATTACTCTCTGTTATCAGCCATTACACCCCGGGGAGAGGAGACTGTACAGGGGGGGATACAATCTATTACTCTCTGTTATCAGCCATTACATCCCGGGGAGAGGAGACTGTACAGGGGGGATACAATCTATTACTCTCTGTTATCAGCCATTACATCCCGGGGAGAGGAGACTGTACAGGGGGGGGATACAATCTATTACTCTCTGTTATCAGCCATTACACCCCGGGGAGAGGAGACTGTACAGGGGGGGATACAATCTATTACTCTCTGTTATCAGCCATTACACCCCGGGGAGAGGAGACTGTACAGGGGGGGGATACAATCTATTACTCTCTGTTATCAGCCATTACATCCCAGGGAGAGGAGACTGTACAGGGGGATACAATCTATTACTCTCTGTTATCAGCCATTACATCCCGGGGAGAGGAGACTGTACAGGGGGGGATACAATCTATTACTCTCTGTTATCAGCCATTACACCCCGGGGAGAGGAGACTGTACAGGGGGGATACAATCTATTACTCTCTGTTATCAGCCATTACACCCCGGGGAGAGGAGACTGTACAGGGGGGGATACAATCTATTACTCTCTGTTATCAGCCATTACATCCCGGGGAGAGGAGACTGTACAGGGGGGATACAATCTATTACTCTCTGTTATCAGCCATTACACCCCGGGGAGAGGAGACTGTACAGGGGGGGATACAATCTATTACTCTCTGTTATCAGCCATTACACCCCGGGGAGAGGAGACTGTACAGGGGGGATGCAATCTATTACTCTCTGTTATCAGCCATTACACCCCGGGGAGAGGAGACTGTACAGGGGGGATACAATCTATTACTCTCTGTTATCAGCCATTACACCCCGGGGAGAGGAGACTGTACAGGGGGGATGCAATCTATTACTCTCTGTTATCAGCCATTACACCCCGGGGAGAGGAGACTGTACAGGGGGGATGCAATCTATTACTCTCTGTTATCACATTTTTCTTTGTTTTGCGTCTCCTTCGCTGGTTGCCATGGTGATGTTGTTTTCTTGCCTTCGTTCAGTGCACATCTTTTATACATTTGGCTGACATCGGGGAGCAATAGCGAGTCTCCCTGTGTGTATGGCAGGTATAGTGTCCCTGTAATATTTGGGGGGGTCCTTTTGCGTCTGCAGATAATGTGGTGGGGGAGCAGTGATTGCGTCGCTGCCCTTCCTGCTCCGTGTTACACTTCCCTTATAAGATTCACAGCAGAAAGGCAGGAAATGGAGCGGCAGTGGGGGAGGGGCGCTGGGCATTCTCTGCAGGACAATGGTGGGGGGCGCTTGGGGGGGGCAGAGACCTGCTCATCCTGAGCCTCACACACAGCACCCAGCTTTCCCGGGCCCCATCCTCCGCAGAACTACTGGATACAACCGCTCAGTCCAGAGACACAAACCTTCAGTGCACAAAACATCCCGTCACATTGTATCAGCAGCGTATGATGTGTCCACAGAGAGCATCTGCTACAGTGTGTCAGGACAACGGCCCCGCACCCAGCACTGCCCTCATCTGACACCGAGCACAAGATCCATCCTGTATTATACCCCAGAGCTGCACTCACTATTCTGCTGCTGGTGCAGTCACTGTGTACATACATGACATTACTTATCCTGTACTGATCCTGAGTTACATCCTGTATTATACCCCAGAGCTGCACTCACTATTCTGCTGCTGGTGCAGTCACTGTGTACATACATGACATTACTTATCCTGTACTGATCCTGAGTTACATCCTGTATTATACCCCAGAGCTGCACTCACTATTCTGCTGCTGGTGCAGTCACTGTGTACATACATGACATTACTTATCCTGTACTGATCCTGAGTTACATCCTGTATTATACCCCAGAGCTGCACTCACTATTCTGCTGCTGGTGCAGTCACTGTGTACATACATGACATTACTTATCCTGTACTGATCCTGAGTTACATCCTGTATTATACCCCAGAGCTGCACTCACTATTCTGCTGCTGGTGCAGTCACTGTGTACATACATGACATTACTTATCCTGTACTGATCCTGAGTTACATCCTGTATTATACCCCAGAGCTGCACTCACTATTCTGCTGCTGGTGCAGTCACTGTGTACATACATGACATTACTTATCCTGTACTGATCCTGAGTTACATCCTGTATTATACTCCAGAGCTGCACTCACTATTCTGCTGCTGGTGCAGTCACTGTGTACATACATGACATTACTTATCCTGTACTGATCCTGAGTTACATCCTGTATTATACCCCAGAGCTGCACTCACTATTCTGCTGCTGGTGCAGTCACTGTGTACATACATGACATTACTTATCCTGTACTGATCCTGAGTTACATCCTGTATTATACCCCAGAGCTGCCCTCACTATTCTGCTGCTGGTGCAGTCACTGTGTACATACATGACATTACTTATCCTGTACTGATCCTGAGTTACATCCTGTATTATACCCAGAGCTGCACTCACTATTCTGCTGCTGGTGCAGTCACTGTGTACATACATGACATTACTTATCCTGTACTGATCCTGAGTTACATCCTGTATTATACTCCAGAGCTGCACTCACTATTCTGCTGCTGGTGCAGTCACTGTGTACATACATGACATTACTTATCCTGTACTGATCCTGAGTTACATCCTGTATTATACCCCAGAGCTGCACTCACTATTCTGCTGCTGGTGCAGTCACTGTACATACATGACATTACTTATCCTGTACTGATCCTGAGTTACATCCTGTATTATACTCCAGAGCTGCACTCACTATTCTGCTGCTGGTGCAGTCACTGTGTACATACATGACATTACTTATCCTGTACTGATCCTGAGTTACATCCTGTATTATACCCCAGAGCTGCACTCACTATTCTGCTGCTGGTGCAGTCACTGTGTACATACATGACATTACTTATCCTGTACTGATCCTGAGTTACATCCTGTATTATACTCCAGAGCTGCACTCACTATTCTGCTGCTGGTGCAGTCACTGTGTACATACATGACATTACTTATCCTGTACTTATCCTGAGTTACATCCTGTATTATACTCCAGAGCTGCACTCACTATTCTGCTGCTGGTGCAGTCACTGTGTACATACATGACATTACTTATCCTGTACTGATCCTGAGTTACATCCTGTATTATACCCCAGAGCTGCACTCACTATTCTGCTGCTGGTGCAGTCACTGTGTACATACATGACATTACTTATCCTGTACTGATCCTGAGTTACATCCTGTATTATACCTCAGAGCTGCACTCACTATTCTGCTGCTGGTGCAGTCACTGTGTACATACATGACATTACTTATCCTGTACTTATCCTGAGTTACATCCTGTATTATACTCCAGAGCTGCACTCACTATTCTGCTGCTGGTGCAGTCACTGTGTACATACATGACATTACTTATCCTGTACTGATCCTGAGTTACATCCTGTATTATACCCCAGAGCTGCACTCACTATTCTGCTGGTGCAGTCACTGTGTACATACATGACATTACTTATCCTGTACTGATCCTGAGTTACATCCTGTATTATACTCCAGAGCTGCACTCACTATTCTGCTGGTGCAGTCACTGTGTACATACATGACATTACTTATCCTGTACTGATCCTGAGTTACATCCTGTATTATACTCCAGAGCTGCACTCACTATTCTGCTGCTGGTGCAGTCACTGTGTACATACATGACATTACTTATCCTGTACTGATCCTGAGTTACATCCTGTATTATACCCAGAGCTGCACTCACTATTCTGCTGCTGGTGCAGTCACTGTGTACATACATGACATTACTTATCCTGTACTGATCCTGAGTTACATCCTGTATTATACTCCAGAGCTGCACTCACTATTCTGCTGCTGGTGCAGTCACTGTGTACATACATGACATTACTTATCCTGTACTGATCCTGAGTTACATCCTGTATTATACCCCAGAGCTGCACTCACTATTCTGCTGCTGGTGCAGTCACTGTGTACATACATGACATTACTTATCCTGTACTGATCCTGAGTTACATCCTGTATTATACTCCAGAGCTGCACTCACTATTCTGCTGCTGGTGCAGTCACTGTGTACATACATGACATTACTTATCCTGTACTGATCCTGAGTTACATCCTGTATTATACCCCAGAGCTGCACTCACTATTCTGCTGCTGGTGCAGTCACTGTGTACATACATGACATTACTTATCCTATACTGATCCTGAGTTACATCCTGTATTATACCCCAGAGCTGCACTCACTATTCTGCTGCTGGTGCAGTCACTGTGTACATACATGACATTACTTATCCTGTACTGATCCTGAGTTACATCCTGTATTATACTCCAGAGCTGCACTCACTATTCTGCTGTGTATAATGTGGGGGTAGTAGCAGTAGACACTGGGGTGGTGCGATGTATATAGCATGTTGGACCCTGTATACATTTGGCCGGGGATTTTGCCGCCACTGCGCTGTTGTATACAGTTTATTCTGGTCTCTGGTACGATTCATTTATAAGGATTTAGGTTATTTCTTTGTTTTTCTGCTGTGTGGTCTCTCCTCCTCCTCCTGTGATATTTGGGGGGGGCTGCTGTGTGGTCTCTCCTCCTCCTCCTCCTGTGATATCTGGGGGAGGGGCTGCTGTGTGGTCTCTCCTCCTCCTCCTGTGATATCTGGGGGGGGGGGCTGCTGTGTGGTCTCTCCTCCTCCTCCTGTGATATCTGGGGGGGGGGCTGCTGTGTGGTCTCTCCTCCTCCTCCTGTGATATCTGGGGGGGGGGGGCTGCTGTGTGGTCTCTCCTCCTCCTCCTGTGATATCTGGGGGGGGGGGGCTGCTGTGTGGTCTCTCCTCCTCCTCCTGTGATATCTGGGGGGGGGGGCTGCTGTGTGGTCTCCCTCCTCCTCCTGTGATATCTGGGGGGGGGGGGCTGCTGTGTGGTCTCTCCTCCTCCTCCTGTGATATCTGGGGGGGGGGCTGCTGTGTGGTCTCTCCTCCTCCTCCTGTGATATCTGGGGGGGGGGGGGCTGCTGTGTGGTCTCTCCTCCTCCTCCTGTGATATCTGGGGGGGGGGCTGCTGTGTGGTCTCTCCTCCTCCTCCTGTGATATCTGGGGGGGCTGCTGTGTGGTCTCTCCTCCTCCTGTGATATCTGGGGGGGGGGGCTGCTGTGTGGTCTCTCCTCCTCCTCCTGTGATATCTGGGGGGGCTGCTGTGTGGTCTCTCCTCCTCCTGTGATATCTGGGGGGGGGGGGCTGCTGTGTGGTCTCTCCTCCTCCTCCTGTGATATCTGGGGGGGGGCTGCTGTGTGGTCTCTCCTCCTCCTCCTCCTGTGATATCTGGGGGGGGGGGGCTGCTGTGTGGTCTCTCCTCCTCCTCCTGTGATATCTGGGGGGGGGGGGGTGCTGTGTGGTCTCCTCCTCCTCCTGTGATATCTGGGGGGGGCTGCTGTGTGGTCTCTCCTCCTCCTCCTGTGATATCTGGGGGGGGGGGGGGGGCTGCTGTGTGGTCTCTCCTCCTCCTCCTGTGATATCTGGTGGGGGGGGCTGCTGTGTGGTCTCTCCTCCTCCTCCTGTGATATCTAAGGGGGGGGGGGGGGCTGCTGTGTGGTCTCTCCTCCTCCTCCTGTGATATCTGGGGGGGGGGGGCTGCTGTGTGGTCTCTCCTCCTCCTCCTGTGATATCTGGGGGGGGGGGGGCTGCTGTGTGGTCTCTCCTCCTCCTCCTCCTGTGATATCTGGGGGGAGGCTGCTGTGTGGTCTCCTCCTCCTCCTCCTGTGATATCTGGGGGGGGGGGGGGTGCTGTGTGGTCTCCTCCTCCTCCTGTGATATTTGGGGGGGGGGCTGCTGTGTGGTCTCTCCTCCTCCTCCTCCTGTGATATCTGGGGGGGGGTGCTGTGTGATCTCCTCCTCCTCCTGTGATATCTGGGGGGGGGCTGCTGTGTGGTCTCTCCTCCTCCTCCGGTGATATCTGGGGGGGGGGGGGCTGCTGTGTGGTCTCTCCTCCTCCTCCTGTGATATCTGGGGGGGGGGGGCTGCTGTGTGGTCTCTCCTCCTCCTCCTGTGATATCTGGGGGGGGGGCTGCTGTGTGGTCTCTCCTCCTCCTCCTGTGATATCTGGGGGGGGGGCTGCTGTGTGGTCTCTCCTCCTCCTCCTCCTGTGATATCTGGGGGGGGGGGGGGGCTGCTGTGTGGTCTCTCCTCCTCCTCCTGTGATATCTGGGGGGGGGGCTGCTGTGTGGTCTCTCCTCCTCCTCCTGTGATATCTGGGGGGGGGGGGGCTGCTGTGTGGTCTCCTCCTCCTCCTCCTGTGATATCTGGGGGGGGGGGTGCTGTGTGGTCTCCTCCTCCTACTGTGATATTTGGGGGGGGGGCTGCTGTGTGGTCTCTCCTCCTCCTCCTCCTGTGATATCTGGGGGGGGGGTGCTGTGTGGTCTCCTCCTCCTCCTGTGATATTTGGGGGGGGGCTGCTGTGGTTTCTCTTCCTCCTCCTCCTGTGATATCTGGGGGGGGGGGGCTGCTGTGTGGTCTCTCCTCCTCCGGTGATATCTGGGGGGGGGGGCTGCTGTGTGGTCTCCTCCTCCTCCTGTGATATCTGGGGGGGGGGGGCTGCTGTGTGGTCTCTCCTCCTCCTCCTGTGATATCTGGGGGGGGCTGCTGTGTGGTCTCCTCCTCCTCCTCCTGTGATATCTGGGGGGGGGGGGGTGCTGTGTGGTCTCCTCCTCCTCCTCCTGTGATATCTGGGGGGGGGCTGCTGTGTGGCTTCCTCCTCCTCCTGTGATATTTGGGGGGGGGGGGTGCTGTGTGGTCTCCTCCTCCTCCTCCTGTGATATCTGGGGGGGGGCTGCTGTGTGGTCTCTCCTCCTCCTGTGATATCTGGGGGGGGGGGCTGTTGTGTGGTCTCCTCCTCCTCCTCCTGTGATATTTGGGGGGGGGGGGCTGCTGTGTGGTCTCCTCCTCCTGTGATATTTTGGGGGGGGGCTGCTGTGTGGTCTCCTCCTCCTCCTCCTGTGATATTTGGGGGGGGGCTGCTGTGTGGTCTCTCCTCCTCCTCCTGTGATATCTGTGGTCTCTCCTTCTCCTCCTGTGATATTTGGGGGGGGGGGGGGGCTGCTGTGTGGTCTCCTCTCCTCCTCCTGTGATATTTGGGGGGGGGGCTGCTGTGTGGTCTCTTCTCCTCCTCCTGTGATATCTGTGGTCTCTCCTTCTCCTCCTGTGATATCTGGGGGTGGGGGGGGGGGCTGCTGTGTGGTCTCTCCTCCTCCTCCTGTGATATCTGGGGGGGGGGGCTGCTGTGTGGTCTCTCCTCCTCCTCCTGTGATATTTGGGGGGGGGCTGCTGTGTGGTCTCCTGTGATATTTGGGGGGGGGGGGGGCTGCTGTGTGGTCTCTCCTTCTCCTCCTGTGATATCTGGGGGGGCTGCTGTGTGGTCTCCTCCTCCTCCTCCTGTGATATTTGGGGGGGGGGGGCTGCTGTGTGGTCTCTCCTTCTCCTCCTGTGATATCTGGGGGGGGGGGCTGCTGTGTGGTCTCTCCTCCTCCTCCTGTGATATTTGGGGGGGGGGGCTGCTGTGTGGTCTCTCCTCCTCCTCCTGTGATATCTGGGGGGGGCTGCTGTGTGTCTCCTCCTCCTGTGATATCTGGGGGGGGGGGCTGCTGTGTGGTCTCCTCCTCCTCCTCCTGTGATATTTGGGGGCGGGGGGCTGCTGTGTGGTCTCTCCTTCTCCTCCTGTGATATCTGGGGGGGGCTGCTGTGTGGTCTCTCCTTCTCCTCATGTGATATCTGGGGGGGGGGGGGCTGCTGTGTGGTCTCCTCCTCCTCCTCCTGTGATATTTGGGGGGGAGGCTGCTGTGTGGTCTCCTCCTCCTCCTGTGATATCTGGGGGGGGGGGGGGCTGCTGTGTGGTCTCTCCTCCTCCTGTGATATCTGGGGGGGCGGGGCTGCTGTGTGGTCTCTCCTCCTCCTCCTGTGATATCTGGGGGGGGGCTGCTGTGTGGTCTCTCCTCCTCCTCCTGTGATATCTGGGGGGGGGGGGCTGCTGTGTGGTCTCTCCTCCTCCTCCTGTGATATCTGGGGGGGGGGGCTGCTGTGTGGTCTCTCCCCTCCTCCTCCTGTGATATCTGGGGGGGGGGGCTGCTGTGTGGTCTCCTCCTCCTGTGATATCTGGGGGGGGGGGTGCTGTGTGGTCTCCTCCTCCTCCTCCTGTGATATTTGGGGGGGGGGGGCTGCTGTGTGGTCTCCTCCTCCTCCTCCTGTGATATTTGGGGGGGGGGGGCTGCTGTGTGGTCTCCTCCTCCTCCCTCCTGTGATATTTGGGGGGGGGGGCTGCTGTGTGGTCTCCTCCTCCTCCTCCTGTGATATTTGGGGGGAGGGGCTGCTGTGTGGTCTCTCCTCCTCCTCCTGTGATATCTAGGGGGGGGCTGTGTGGTCTCTCCTCCTCCTCCTGTGATATTTGGGGGGGGGGCTGCTGTGTGGTCTCCTCCTCCTCCTGTGATATTTGGGGGGGGGGCTGTGTGGTCTCTCCTCATCCTCCTGTAATATTTGGGGGGGGGGGCTGTGTGGTCTCTCCTCCTCCTCCTGTGATATCTGGGGGGGGGGGCTGCTGTGTGGTCTCTCCTCCTCCTCCTGTGATATTTGGGGGGGGGGGGGCTGCTGTGTGGTCTCTCCTCCTCCTCCTGTGATATTTGGGGGGGGGGGCTGTGTGGTCTCCTCCTCCTCCTGTGATATTTGGGGGGGGGGCTGTGTGGTCTCCTCCTCCTCCTGTGATATTTGGGGGGGGGGCTGCTGTGTGGTCTCTCCTCCTCCTCCTGTGATATTTGGGGGGGGGGGGCTGTGTGGTCTCTCCTCCTCCTCCTGTGATATCTGGGGGGGGGGGGGGCTGCTGTGTGGTCTCTCCTCCTCCTCCTGTGATATCTGGGGGGGGGGGCTGCTGTGTGGTCTCTCCTCCTCCTCCTGTGATATCTGGGGGGGGGGGCTGCTGTGTGGTCTCCTCCTCCTCCTCCTGTGATATCTGGGGGGGGGGGGCTGCTGTGTGGTCTCTCCTCCTCCTCCTCCGGTGATATCTGGGGGGGGGGGGCTGTGTGGTTTCTCCTCCTCCTCCTCCTGTGATATCTGGGGGGGGGCTGCTGTGTGGTCTCCTCCTCCTCCTGTGATATCTGGGGGGGGGGGGCTGCTGTGTGGTCTCTCCTCCTCCTCCTGTGATATCTGGGGGGGGGGGCTGCTGTGTGGTTTCTCCTCCTCCTCCTCCTGTGATATCTGGGGGGGGGGGGCTGCTGTGTGGTCTCTCCTCCTCCTCCTGTGATATCTGGGGGGGGGGCTGCTGTGTGGTCTCTCCTCCTCCTCCTGTGATATCTGGGGGGGGGGGGCTGCTGTGTGGTCTCTTCTCCTCCTCCTGTGATATCTGGGGGGGGGGCTGCTGTGTGGTCTCTCCTCCTCCTCCTGTGATATCTGGGGGGGGGAGGGGCTGCTGTGTGGTCTCCTCCTCCTCCTCCTGTGATATTTGGGGGGGGGGTGGCTGCTGTGTGGTCTCTCCTCCTCCTGTGATATCTGGGGGGGGGGGGCTGCTGTGTGGTCTCTCCTCCTCCTCCTGTGATATCTGGGGGGGGGGGGCTGCTGTGTGGTTTCTCCTCCTCCTCCTCCTGTGATATCTGGGGGGGGGGCTGCTGTGTGGTCTCCTCCTCCTCCTCCTGTGATATTTGGGGGGGGGGGGGCTGCTGTGTGGTCTCCTCCTCCTCCTCCTGTGATATTTGGGGGGGGGGCTGCTGTGTGGTCTCTCCTCCTCCTGTGATATTTGGGGGGGGGGGCTGCTGTGTGGTCTCCTCCTCCTCCTCCTGTGATATTTGGGGGGGGGGGCTGCTGTGTGGTCTCTCTCCTCCCTCCTGTGATATCTAGGGGGGGGGGGCTGCTGTGTGGTCTCTCCTCCTCCTCCTGTGATATTTGGGGGGGGGGGGGGCTGCTGTGTGGTCTCTCCTCCTCCTCCTGTGATATCTAGGGGGGGCTGTGTGGTCTCCTCCTCCTCCTGTGATATTTGGGGGGGGGGCTGCTGTGTGGTCTCCTCCTCCTCCTGTGATATTTGGGGGGGGGGGGCTGTGTGGTCTCTCCTCCTCCTCCTGTAATATTTGGGGGGGGGGCTGTGTGGTCTCTCCTCCTCCTCCTGTGATATCTGGGGGGGGGGGGCTGCTGGTGTGGTCTCTCCTCCCTCCTCCTGTGATATTGGGGGGGGGGGGGCTGCTGTGTGGTCTCCTCCTCCTCCTCCTGTGATATTTGGGGGGGGGGTGCTGTGTGGTCTCTCCTCCTCCTCCTGTGATATCTGGGGGGGGGGGCTGTGTGGTCTCCTCCTCCTCCTGTGATATTTGGGGGGGGGGGGGCTGCTGTGTGGTCTCCTCCTCCTCCTGTGATATTTGGGGGGGGGGGCTGCTGTGTGGTCTCTCCTCCTCCTCCTGTGATATTTGGGGGGGGGGGGCTGTGTGGTCTCTCCTCCTCCTGTGATATTTGGGGGGGGGGGGCTGCTGTGTGGTCTCTCCTCCTCCTCCTGTGATATCTGGGGGGGGGGCTGCTGTGTGGTCTCTCCTCCTCCTCCTGTGATATCTGGGGGGGGGGGGGCTGTGTGGTCTCCTCCTCCTCCTGTGATATCTGGGGGGGGGGGGCTGCTGTGTGGTCTCTCCTCCTCCTCCTGTGATATCTGGGGGGGGGGGGGCTGCTGTGTGGTCTCTCCTCCTCCCTCCTGTGATATCTGGGGGGGGGGGGCTGCTGTGTGGTCTCTCCTCCTCCTCCTGTGATATCTGGGGGGGGGGGGCTGCTGTGTGGTCTCTCCTCCTCCTCCTGTGATATTTGGGGGGGGGGGGGGGGCTGTGTGGTCTCCTCCTCCTCCTGTGATATGGGGGGGGGGCTGCTGTGTGGTCTCTCCTCCTCCTCCTGTGATATTTGGGGGGGGGGGGGGCTGCTGTGTGGTCTCTCCTCCTCCTCCTGTGATATCTGGGGGGGGGGGCTGCTGTGTGGTCTCTCCTCCTCCTCCTGTGATATCTGGGGGGGGGGGCTGCTGTGTGGTCTCCTCCTCCTCCTCCTGTGATATCTGGGGGGGGGGGCTGCTGTGTGGTCTCTCCTCCCTCCTCCTGTGATATCTGGGGGGGGGGGGCTGCTGTGTGGTCTCTCCTCCTCCTCCTGTGATATCTGGGGGGGGGGGGGGCTGCTGTGTGGTCTCTCCCTCCTCCTCCTGTGATATCTGGGGGGGGCTGCTGTGTGGTCTCTCCTCTCTCCTCCTGTGATATCTGGGGGGGGGGCTGCTGTGTGGTCTCTCCTCCTCCTCCTGTGATATCTGGGGGGGGGGGGCTGCTGTGTGGTCTCTCCTCCTCCTCCTGTGATATCTGGGGGGGGGGGGCTGCTGTGTGGTCTCTCCTCCTCCTCCTG